>NW_027471961.1:0-6381 GCF_051020765.1 Lasioglossum baleicum | reverse complement strand
ATGCGCATGCGCAGGTTTTTTGGGATGCGCATGGCTAGTCGAGCAAAAACACGTGCGAGAGGATGCATCCCGCAGGCTAGTCGAGCAAAAACACGTGCGAGAGGATGCATCCCGCAGTCTAGTCGAGTAAAAACACGTGCGAGAGGATGCATCCCGCAGGCTAGTCGAGTAAGAACACGTGCGAGAGGATGCACCCCGCAGGCTAGTCGAGTAAAAACACTTGCGAGAGGATGCGTCCCGCAGGCTAGTCGAGTAAAAACACGTGCGAGAGGATGCATCCCGCAGGCTAGTCGAGCAAAAACACGTGCGAGAGGATGCATCCCGCAGGCTAGTCGAGTAAAAACACGTGCGAGAGGATGCATCCTGCAGGCTAGTCGAGTAAAAACACGTGCGAGGATTTGTGGGATGCGCATGCGCAGGTTTTTTGGGATGCGCATGCGCAGGTTTTTTGGGATGCGCATGGCTAGTCGAGCAAAAACACGTGCGAGAGGATGCATCCCGCAGGCTAGTCGAGCAAAAACACGTGCGAGAGGATGCATCCCGCAGGCTAGTCGAGTAAAAACACGTGCGAGAGGTTGCATCCCGCAGGCTAGTCGAGTAAAAACACGTGCAAGAGGATGCTTCCCGCAGGCTAGTCGAGTAAAAACACGTGCGAGAGGATGCATCCCGCAGGCTAGTCGAGTAAAAACACGTGCGAGAGGATGCATCCCGCAGGCTAGTCGAGTAAAAACACGTGCGAGAGGATGCATGCCGCAGGCTAGACGAGTAAAAACAAGTGCGAGAGGATGCATCCCGCAGGCTATTCGAGTAAAAACACGTGCGAGAGGATGCATCCCGCAGGCTAGTCGAGTAAAAACACGTGCGAGAGGATGCATCCCGCAGGCTAGTCGAGTAAAAACACGTGCGAGAGGATGCATCCCGCAGTCTAGTCGAGTAAAAACACGTGCGAGAGGATGCATCCCGCAGGCTAGTCGAGTAAGAACACGTGCGAGAGGATGCACCCCGCAGGCTAGTCGAGTAAAAACACTTGCGAGAGGATGCGTCCCGCAGGCTAGTCGAGTAAAAACACGTGCGAGAGGATGCATCCCGCAGGCTAGTCGAGTGAAAAACACGTGCGAGAGGATGCATCCCGCAGGCTAGTCGAGTAAGAACACGTGCGAGAGGATGCATCCCGCAGGCTAGTCGAGTAAAAACACGTGCGAGAGGATGCATCCCGCAGGCTAGTCGTGTAAATACACGTGCGAGAGGATGCATCCCGCAGGCTAGTCGAGTAGAAACACGTGCGAGAGGATGCATCCCGCAGGCTAGTCGAGTAAAAACACGTGCGAGAGGATGCATCCCGCAGGCTAGTCGAGTGAAAAACACGTGCCAGAGGATGCATCCCGCAGGCTAGTCGAGTAAAAACACGTGCGAGAGGATGCATCCCGCAGGCTAGTCGAGTGAAAAACACGTGCGAGAGGATGCGTCCCGCAGGCTAGTCGAGTAAAAACACGTGCGAGAGGATGCATCCCGCAGGCTAGTCGAGTGAAAAACACGTGCGAGAGGATGCGTCCCGCAGGTTAGTCGAGTAAAAACACGTGCGAGAGGATGCGTCCCGCAGGCTAGTCGAGCAAAAACACGTGCGAGAGGATGCATCCCGCAGGCTAGTCGTGTAAAAACACGTGCGAGAGGATGCGTCCCGCAGGCTAGACGAGTGAAAAACACGTGCGAGAGGATGCGTCCCGCAGACTAGTCGAGTAAAAACACGTGCGAGAGGATGCGTCCCGCAGGCTAGTCGAGCAAAAACACGTGCGAGAGGATGCATCCCGCAGGCTAGTCGTGTAAAAACACGTGCGAGAGGATGCATCCCGCAGGCTAGTCGAGTAGAAACACGTGCGAGAGGATGCATCCCGCAGGCTAGTCGAGTAAAAACACGTGCGGCAGGATGCATCCCGCAGGCTAGTCGAGTAAAAACACGTGCGAGAGGATGCATCCCGCAGGCTAGTCGTGTAAGAACACGTGCGAGGTTTTGTGGGATGCGCATGCGCAGGTTTTGTGGGATGCGCATGCGCAGGTTTTTTGGGATGCGCATGCGCAGGTTTTTTGGGATGCGCATGCCTAGTCGAGCAAAAACACGTGCGAGAGGATGCATCCCGTAGGCTAGTCGAGTAAAAACACGTGCGAGAGGATGCATCCCGTAGGCTAGTCGAGTAAAAACACGTGCGAGGTTTTGTGGGATACGCATGCGCAGGTTTTTTGGGATGCGCATGCGCAGGTTTTTTGGGATGCGCATGGCTAGTCGAGCAAAAACACGTGCGAGAGGATGCATCCCGCAGGCTAGTCGAGTAAAAACACGTGCGAGAGGATGCATCCCGTAGGCTAGTCGAGTAAAAACACGTGCGAGGTTTTGTGGGATACGCATGCGCAGGTTTTTTGGGATGCGCATGCGCAGGTTTTTTGGGATGCGCATGGCTAGTCGAGCAAAAACACGTGCGAGAGGATGCATCCCGCAGGCTAGTCGAGCAAAAACACGTGCGAGAGGATGCATCCCGCAGGCTAGTCGAGCAAAAACACGTGCGAGAGGATGCATCCCGCAGGCTAGTCGAGCAAAAACACGTGCGAGAGGATGCATCCCGCAGGCTAGTCGAGTAAAAACACGTGCGAGAGGATGAATCCCGCAGCCTAGTCGAGTAAAAACACGTGCGAGAGGATGCATCCCGCAGGCTAGTCGAGCAAAAACACGTGCGAGAGGATGCATCCCGCAGGCTAGTCAAGTAAAAACACGTGCGAGAGGATGAATCCCGCAGGCTAGTCGAGTAAAAACACGTGCGAGAGGATGCATCCCGCAGGCTAGTCGAGCAAAACCACGTGCGAGAGGATGCATCCCGCAGGCTAGTCGAGCAAAAACACGTGCGAGAGGATGCATCCCGCAGGCTAGTCGAGTAAAAACACGTGCGAGAGGATGAATCCCGCAGCCTAGTCGAGTAAAAACACGTGCGAGAGGATGCATCCCGCAGGCTAGTCGAGCAAAAACACGTGCGAGAGGTTGCATCCCGCAGGCTAGTCGAGTAAAAACACGTGCGAGAGGATGAATCCCGCAGGCTAGTCGAGTAAAAACACGTGCGAGAGGATGCATCCCGCAGTCTAGTCGAGTAAAAACACGTGCGAGAGGATGCGTCCCGCAGGCTAGTCGAGTAAAAACACGTGCGAGGTTTTGTGGGATACGCATGCGCAGGTTTTTTGGGATGCGCATGCGCAGGTTTTTTGGGATGCGCATGGCTAGTCGAGCAAAAACACGTGCGAGAGGATGCATCCCGCAGGCTAGTCGAGCAAAAACACGTGCGAGAGGATGCATCCCGCAGGCTAGTCGAGCAAAAACACGTGCGAGAGGATGCATCCCGCAGGCTAGTCGAGCAAAAACACGTGCGAGAGGATGCATCCCGCAGGCTAGTCGAGTAAAAACACGTGCGAGAGGATGAATCCCGCAGCCTAGTCGAGTAAAAACACGTGCGAGAGGATGCATCCCGCAGGCTAGTCGAGCAAAAACACGTGCGAGAGGATGCATCCCGCAGGCTAGTCAAGTAAAAACACGTGCGAGAGGATGAATCCCGCAGGCTAGTCGAGTAAAAACACGTGCGAGAGGATGCATCCCGCAGGCTAGTCGAGCAAAAACACGTGCGAGAGGATGCATCCCGCAGGCTAGTCGAGCAAAAACACGTGCGAGAGGATGCATCCCGCAGGCTAGTCGAGTAAAAACACGTGCGAGAGGATGAATCCCGCAGGCTAGTCGAGTAAAAACATGTGCGAGGATTTGTGGGATGCGCATGCGCAGGTTTTTTGGGATGCGCATGCGCAGGTTTTTTGGGATGCGCATGGCTAGTCGAGCAAAAACACGTGCGAGAGGATGCATCCCGCAGGCTAGTCGAGTAAAAACACGTGCGAGAGGTTGCATCCCGCAGGCTAGTCGAGCAAAAACACGTGCGAGAGGATGCATCCCGCAGGCTAGTCGAGTAAAAACACGTGCGAGAGGATGAATCCCGCAGGCTAGTCGAGTAAAAACATGTGCGAGGATTTGTGGGATGCGCATGCGCAGGTTTTTTGGGATGCGCATGCGCAGGTTTTTTGGGATGCGCATGGCTAGTCGAGCAAAAACACGTGCGAGAGGATGCATCCCGCAGGCTAGTCGAGTAAAAACACGTGCGAGAGGATGCATCCCGCAGGCTAGTCGAGTAAAAACACGTGCGAGGTTTTGTGGGATGCGCATGCGCAGGTTTTTTGGGATGCGCATGCGCAGGTTTTTTGGGATGCGCATGGCTAGTCGAGCAAAAACACGAGCGAGAGGATGCATCCCGCAGGCTAGTCGAGCAAAAACACGTGCGAGAGGATGCATCCCGCAGGCTAGTCGAGTAAAAACACGTGCGAGAGGATGCATCCCGCAGGCTAGTCGAGTAAAAACATGTGCGAGGATTTGTGGGATGCGCATGCGCAGGTTTTTTGGGATGCGCATGCGCAGGTTTTTTGGGATGCGCATGGCTAGTCGAGCAAAAACACGTGCGAGAGGATGCATCCCGCAGGCTAGTCGAGTAAAAACACGTGCGAGAGGTTGCATCCCGCAGGCTAGTCGAGTAAAAACACGTGCGAGAGGATGCGTCCCGCAGGCTAGTCGAGCAAAAACACGTGCGAGAGGATGCATCCCGCAGGCTAGTCGTGCAAAAACACGTGCGAGAGGATGCATCCCGCAGGCTAGTCAAGTAAAAACACGTGCGAGAGGATGCATCCCGTAGGCTAGTCGAGCACAAACACGTGCGAGAGGATGCATCCCGCAGGCTAGTCGAGCAAATACACGTGCGAGAGGATGCATCCCGCAGGCTAGTCGAGTAAAAACACGTGCGAGAGGATGCATCCCGCAGGCTAGTCGAGTAAAAACACGTGCGAGGTTTTGTGGAATGCGCATGCGCAGGTTTTTTGGGATGCGCATGGCTAGTCGTGCAAAAACACGTGCGAGAGGATGCATCCCGCAGGCTAGTCGAGCAAAAACACGTGCGAGAGGATGCATCCCGCAGGCTAGTCGAGCAAAAACACGTGCGAGAGGATGCATCCCGCAGGCTAGTCGAGTAAAAACACGTGCGAGAGGATGAATCCCGCAGCCTAGTCGAGTAAAAACACGTGCGAGAGGATGCATCCCGCAGGCTAGTCGAGCAAAAACACGTGCGAGAGGATGCATCCCGCAGGCTAGTCAAGTAAAAACACGTGCGAGAGGATGAATCCCGCAGGCTAGTCGAGTAAAAAGACGTGCGAGAGGATGCATCCCGCAGGCTAGTCGAGCAAAAACACGTGCGAGAGGATGCATCCCGCAGGCTAGTCGAGCAAAAACACGTGCGAGAGGATGCATCCCGCAGGCTAGTCGAGTAAAAACACGTGCGAGAGGATGAATCCCGCAGGCTAGTCGAGTAAAAACATGTGCGAGGATTTGTGGGATGCGCATGCGCAGGTTTTTTGGGATGCGCATGCGCAGGTTTTTTGGGATGCGCATGGCTAGTCGAGCAAAAACACGTGCGAGAGGATGCATCCCGCAGGCTAGTCGAGTAAAAACACGTGCGAGAGGTTGCATCCCGCAGGCTAGTCGAGCAAAAACACGTGCGAGAGGATGCATCCCGCAGGCTAGTCGAGTAAAAACACGTGCGAGAGGATGAATCCCGCAGGCTAGTCGAGTAAAAACATGTGCGAGGATTTGTGGGATGCGCATGCGCAGGTTTTTTGGGATGCGCATGCGCAGGTTTTTTGGGATGCGCATGGCTAGTCGAGCAAAAACACGTGCGAGAGGATGCATCCCGCAGGCTAGTCGAGTAAAAACACGTGCGAGAGGATGCATCCCGCAGGCTAGTCGAGTAAAAACACGTGCGAGGTTTTGTGGGATGCGCATGCGCAGGTTTTTTGGGATGCGCATGCGCAGGTTTTTTGGGATGCGCATGGCTAGTCGAGCAAAAACACGAGCGAGAGGATGCATCCCGCAGGCTAGTCGAGCAAAAACACGTGCGAGAGGATGCATCCCGCAGGCTAGTCGAGTAAAAACACGTGCGAGAGGATGCATCCCGCAGGCTAGTCGAGTAAAAACATGTGCGAGGATTTGTGGGATGCGCATGCGCAGGTTTTTTGGGATGCGCATGCGCAGGTTTTTTGGGATGCGCATGGCTAGTCGAGCAAAAACACGTGCGAGAGGATGCATCCCGCAGGCTAGTCGAGTAAAAACACGTGCGAGAGGATGCGTCCCGCAGGCTAGTCGAGCAAAAACACGTGCGAGAGGATGCATCCCGCAGGCTAGTCGTGCAAAAACACGTGCGAGAGGATGCATCCCGCAGGCTAGTCAAGTAAAAACACGTGCGAGAGGATGCATCCCGTAGG
>NW_027471960.1:0-7578 GCF_051020765.1 Lasioglossum baleicum | reverse complement strand
GCATAACGCATAACGCATAACGCATAACGCATAACGCATAACGCATAACGCATAACGCATAACGCATAACGCATAACGCATAACGCATAACGCATAACGCATAACGCATAACGCATAACGCATAACGCATAACCCATTGCGCATAACGCTTAACGCGTAACGCAAAACTCATAACGCATAACGCATAACGCATAACGCATAACGCATAACGCATAACGCATAACGCATAACGCATAACGCATAACGCATAACGCATAACGCATAACGCATAACGCATAACGCATAACGCATAACGCATAACGCATAACGCATAACCCATTGCGCATAACGCTTAACGCGTAACGCAAAACTCATAACGCATAACGCATAACGCATAACGCATAGCCCATAACGCATAACGCATAACGCATAATGCAAAAGTCATAACGCATAACGCATAACGCATAACGCATAACGCATAACGCATAACGCATAACGCATAACGCATAACGCATAACGCATAACGCATAACGCATAACGCATAACGCATAACGCATAACGCATAACGCATAACGCATAACGCATAACGCATAACGCATAACGCATAACGCATAACGCATAACGCATAACGCATAACGCATAACGCATAACGCATAACGCATAACGCATAACGCATAACGCATAACGCATAACGCATAACGCATAACGCATAACGCATAACGCATAACGCATAACGCATAACGCATAACGCATAACGCATAACGCATAACGCATAACGCATAGCCCATAACGCATAACGCATAACGCATAATGCAAAAGTCATAACGCATAACGCATAACGCATAACGCATAACGCATAACGCATAACGCATAACGCATAACGCATAACGCATAACGCATAACGCATAACGCATAACGCATAACGCATAACGCATAACGCATAACGCATAACGCATAACGCATAACGCATAACGCATAACGCATAACGCATAACGCATAACGCATAACGCATAACGCATAACGCATAACCCATTGCGCATAACGCTTAACGCGTAACGCAAAACTCATAACGCATAACGCATAACGCATAACGTATAAACCATAAGGCATAACGCTTAGCCCATAACGCATAACGCATAACGCATAACGCATAACGCATAACGCATAACCCATTGCGCATAACGCTTAACGCGTAACGCAAAACTCATAACGCATAACGCATAACGCATAACGCATAGCCCATAACGCATAACGCATAACGCATAACGCATAATGCAAAAGTCATAACGCATAACGCATAACGCATAACGCATAACGCATAACGCATAACGCATAACGCATAACGCATAACGCATAACGCATAACGCATAACGCATAACGCATAACGCATAACGCATAACGCATAACGCATAACGCATAACGCATAACGATTAACGCATAACGCATAACGCATAACGCATAACGCATAACGCATAACGCATAACGCATAACACATAACCCGTTACGCATAACGCTTAACGCATAACGCATAACGCATAACGCATAACGCATAACCCATTGCGCATAACGCTTAACGCGTAACGCAAAACTCATAACGCATAACGCATAACGCATAACGCATAGCCCATAACGCATAACGCATAACGCATAATGCAAAAGTCATAACGCATAACGCATAACGCATAACGCATAACGCATAACGCATAACGCATAACGCATAACGCATAACGCATAACGCATAACGCATAACGCATAACGCATAACGCATAACGCATAACGCATAACGCATAACGCATAACGCATAACGCATAACGCATAACGCATAACGCATAACGCATAACGCATAACGCATAACGCATAACGCATAACGCATAACGCATAACGCATAACGCATAACGCATAACGCATAACGCATAACGCATAACGCATAACGCATAACGCATAACGCATAACGCATAACCCATTGCGCATAACGCTTAACGCGTAACGCAAAACTCATAACGCATAACGCATAACGCATAACGCATAACGCATAACGCATAACGCATAACGCATAACGCATAACGCATAACGCATAACGCATAACGCATAACGCATAACGCATAACGCATAACGCATAACGCATAACGCATAGCCCATAACGCATAACGCATAACGCATAATGCAAAAGTCATAACGCATAACGCATAACGCATAACGCATAACGCATAACGCATAACGCATAACGCATAACGCATAACGCATAACGCATAACGCATAACGCAGAACGCATAACGCATAACGCATAACGCATAACGCATAACGCATAACGCATAACGCATAACGCATAACGCATAACGCATAACGCATAACGCATAACGCATAACGCATAACGCATAACGCATAACGCATAACGCATAACGCATAACGCATAACGCATAACGCATAACGCATAACGCATAACGCATAACGCATAACGCATAACGCATAACGCATAACGCATAACGCATAACGCATAACGCATAACGCATAACGCATAACGCATAACGCATAACGCATAACGCATAACGCATAACGCATAACGCATAACGCATAACGCATAACGCATAACCCGTTACGCATAACGCTTAACGCATAACGCATAACGCATAACGCATAACGCATAACGCATAACGCATAACGCATAACGCATAACGCATAACGCATAACGCATAACGCATAACGCATAACGCATAACGCATAACGCATAACGCATAACGCATAACGCATAACGCATAACGCATAACCCATTGCGCATAACGCTTAACGCGTAACGCAAAACTCATAACGCATAACGCATAACGCATAACGCATAGCCCATAACGCATAACGCATAACGCATAACGCATAACGCATAACGCATAACGCATAACGCATAACGCATAACGCATAACGCATAACGCATAACGCATAACGCATAACGCATAACGCATAACGCATAACGCATAACGCATAACGCATAACGCATAACGCATAACGCATAACGCATAACGCATAACGCATAACGCATAACGCATAACGCATAACGCATAACGCATAACGCATAACGCATAACGCATAACGCATAACGCATAACGCATAACGCATAACGCATAACGCATAACGCATAACGCATAACGCATAACGCATAACGCATAACGCATAACGCATAACGCATAACGCATAACGCATAACGCATAACGCATAACGCATAACGCATAACGCATAACGCATAACGCATAACGCATAACGCATAACGCATAACGCATAACGCATAACGCATAACGCATAACGCATAACGCATAACGCATAACGCATAACGCATAACGCATAGCCCATAACGCATAACGCATAACGCATAATGCAAAAGTCATAACGCATAACGCATAACGCATAACGCATAACGCATAACGCATAACGCATAACGCATAACGCATAACGCATAACGCATAACGCATAACGCATAACGCATAACGCATAACGCATAACGCATAACGCATAACGCATAACGCATAACGCATAACGCATAACGCATAACGCATAACGCATAACGCTTAACGCGTAACGCAAAACTCATAACGCATAACGCATAACGCATAACGCATAACGCATAGCCCATAACGCATAACGCATAACGCATAATGCAAAAGTCATAACGCATAACGCATAACGCATAACGCATAACGCATAACGCATAACGCATAACGCATAACGCATAACGCATAACGCATAACGCATAACGCATAACGCATAACGCATAACGCATAACGCATAACGCATAACGCATAACGCATAACGCATAACGCATAACGCATAACGCATAACGCATAACGCATAACACATAACGCATAACGCATAACGCATAACGCATAACGCATAACGCATAACGCATAACGCATAACGCATAACGCATAACGCATAACGCATAACGCATAACGCATAACGCATAACGCATAACGCATAACGCATAACGCATAACGCATAACGCATAACGCATAACGCATAACCCGTTACGCATAACGCTTAACGCATAACGCATAACGCATAACCCATTGCGCATAACGCTTAACGCGTAACGCAAAACTCATAACGCATAACGCATAACGCATAACGCATAACGCATAACGCATAACGCATAACGCATAACGCATAACGCATAACGCATAACGCATAACGCATAACGCATAACGCATAGCCCATAACGCATAACGCATAACGCATAATGCAAAAGTCATAACGCATAACGCATAACGCATAACGCATAACGCATAACGCATAACGCATAACGCATAACGCATAACGCATAACGCATAACGCATAACGCATAACGCATAACGCATAACGCATAACGCATAACGCATAACGCATAACGCATAACGCATAGCCCATAACGCATAACGCATAACGCATAACGCATAATGCAAAAGTCATAACGCATAACGCATAACGCATAACGCATAACGCATAACGCATAACGCATAACGCATAACGCATAACGCATAACGCATAACGCATAACGCATAACGCATAACGCATAACGCATAACGCATAACGCATAACGCATAACGCATAACGCATAACGCATAACGCATAACGCATAACGCATAACGCATAACGCATAACGCATAACGCATAACGCATAACGCATAACGCATAACGCATAACGCATAACGCATAACGCATAACGCATAACGCACAGCGCATAACGCATAACGCATAACGCATAACGCATAACGCATAACGCATAACGCATAACGCATAACGCATAACGCATAACGCATAACGCATAACGCATAACGCATAACGCATAACCCATTGCGCATAACGCTTAACGCGTAACGCAAAACTCATAACGCATAACGCATAACGCATAACGCATAGCCCATAACGCATAACGCATAACGCATAATGCAAAAGTCATAACGCATAACGCATAACGCATAACGCATAACGCATAACGTATAACGCATAACGCATAACGCATAACGCATAACGCATAACGCATAACGCATAACGCATAACGCATAACGCATAACGCATAACGCATAACGCATAACGCATAACGCATAACGCATAACGCATAACGCATAACGCATAACGCATAACGCATAACCCATTGCGCATAACGCTTAACGCGTAACGCAAAACTCATAACGCATAACGCATAACGCATAACGCATAACGCATAACGCATAACGCATAACGCATAACGCATAACGCATAACGCATAACGCATAACGCATAACGCATAACGCATAACGCATAACGCATAACGCATAACGCATAACGCATAACGCATAACGCATAACGCATAACGCATAACCCATTGCGCATAACGCTTAACGCGTAACGCAAAACTCATAACGCATAACGCATAACGCATAACGCATAGCCCATAACGCATAACGCATAACGCATAATGCAAAAGTCATAACGCATAACGCATAACGCATAACGCATAACGCATAACGCATAACGCATAACGCATAACGCATAACGCATAACGCATAACGCATAACGCATAACGCATAACGCATAACGCATAACGCATAACGCATAACGCATAACGCATAACGCATAACGCATAACGCATAACGCATAACGCATAACGCATAACGCATAACGCATAACGCATAACGCATAACGCATAACGCATAACGCATAACGCATAACGCATAACGCATAACGCATAACGCATAACGCATAACGCATAACGCATAACGCATAACGCATAACGCATAGCCCATAACGCATAACGCATAACGCATAATGCAAAAGTCATAACGCATAACGCATAACGCATAACGCATAACGCATAACGCATAACGCATAACGCATAACGCATAACGCATAACGCATAACGCATAACGCATAACGCATAACGCATAACGCATAACGCATAACGCATAACGCATAACGCATAACGCATAACGCATAACGCATAACGCATAACGCATAACGCATAACGCATAACGCATAACCCATTGCGCATAACGCTTAACGCGTAACGCAAAACTCATAACGCATAACGCATAACGCATAACGTATAAACCATAAGGCATAACGCTTAGCCCATAACGCATAACGCATAACGCATAACGCATAACGCATAACGCATAACGCATAACCCATTGCGCATAACGCTTAACGCGTAACGCAAAACTCATAACGCATAACGCATAACGCATAACGCATAGCCCATAACGCATAACGCATAACGCATAACGCATAATGCAAAAGTCATAACGCATAACGCATAACGCATAACGCATAACGCATAACGCATAACGCATAACGCATAACGCATAACGCATAACGCATAACGCATAACGCATAACGCATAACGCATAACGCATAACGCATAACGCATAACGCATAACGCATAACGCATAACGCATAACGATTAACGCATAACGCATAACGCATAACGCATAACGCATAACGCATAACGCATAACGCATAACACATAACCCGTTACGCATAACGCTTAACGCATAACGCATAACGCATAACGCATAACGCATAACCCATTGCGCATAACGCTTAACGCGTAACGCAAAACTCATAACGCATAACGCATAACGCATAACGCATAGCCCATAACGCATAACGCATAACGCATAATGCAAAAGTCATAACGCATAACGCATAACGCATAACGCATAACGCATAACGCATAACGCATAACGCATAACGCATAACGCATAACGCATAACGCATAACGCATAACGCATAACGCATAACGCATAACGCATAACGCATAACGCATAACGCATAACGCATAACGCATAACGCATAACGCATAACGCATAACGCATAACGCATAACGCATAACGCATAACGCATAACGCATAACGCATAACCCATTGCGCATAACGCTTAACGCGTAACGCAAAACTCATAACGCATAACGCATAACGCATAACGCATAACGCATAACGCATAACGCATAACGCATAACGCATAACGCATAACGCATAACGCATAACGCATAACGCATAACGCATAACGCATAACGCATAACGCATAACGCATAGCCCATAACGCATAACGCATAACGCATAATGCAAAAGTCATAACGCATAACGCATAACGCATAACGCATAACGCATAACGCATAACGCATAACGCATAACGCATAACGCATAACGCATAACGCATAACGCATAACGCATAACGCATAACGCAGAACGCATAACGCATAACGCATAACGCATAACGCATAACGCATAACGCATAACGCATAACGCATAACGCATAACGCATAACGCATAACGCATAACGCATAACGCATAACGCATAACGCATAACGCATAACGCATAACGCATAACGCATAACGCATAACGCATAACGCATAACGCATAACGCATAACGCATAACGCATAACGCATAACGCATAACGCATAACGCATAACGCATAACGCATAACGCATAACGCATAACGCATAACGCATAACGCATAACGCATAGCCCATAACGCATAACGCATAACGCATAATGCAAAAGTCATAACGCATAACGCATAACGCATAACGCATAACGCATAACGCATAACGCATAACGCATAACGCATAACGCATAACGCATAACGCATAACGCAT
>NW_027471959.1:0-7857 GCF_051020765.1 Lasioglossum baleicum | reverse complement strand
ACTAGCCTGCGGGATACATCCCCTCGCAAGTGTTTTTACTCGACTAGCCTGCGGGGTGCATCCTCTCGCACGTGTTTTTACTCGACTAGCCTGCGGGATGCATCCTCTCGCACGTGTTTTTACTCGACTAGCCTGCGGGGTGCATCCTCTCGCATGTGTTTTTACTCGACTAGCATGCGGGAAGCATCCTCTCGCACGTGTTTTTACTCGACTAGCCTGCGGGATGCATCCTCTCGCATGTGTTTTTACTCGACTAGCCTGCGGGATGCATTCTCTCGCACGTGTTTTTACTCGACTAGCCTGCGGGAAGCATCCTCTCGCACGTGTTTTTACTCGACTAGCCTGCGGGATGCATCCTCTCGCACGTGTTTTTACTCGTCTAGGCTGCGGGATGCATCCTCTCGCACGTGTTTTTACTCGACTAGCCTGCGGGATGCATCCTCTCGCACGTGTTTTTACTCGACTAGCCTGCGGGATGCATCCTCTCGCACGTGTTTTTACTCGACTATCCTGCGGGATGCATCCTCTCGCACGTGTTTTTGCTCGACTAGCCTGCGGGACGCATCCACTCGCACGTGTTTTTACTCGACTAGCCTGCGGGATGCATCCTCTCGCTCGTGTTTTTACTCGACTAGCCTGCGGGATGCATCCACTCGCACGTGTTTTTACTCGACTAGCCTGCGGGATGCATCCTCTCGCACGTGTTTTTACTCGACTAGCCTGCGGGATGCATCCTCTCGCACGTGTTTTTACTCGACTAGCCTGCGGGATGCATCCTCTCGCACGTGTTTTTACTCGTCTAGGCTGCGGGATGCATCCTCTCGCACGTGTTTTTACTCGACTAGCCTGCGGGATGCATCCTCTCGCACGTGTTTTTACTCGACTAGCCTGCGGGATGCATCCTCTCGCACGTGTTTTTACTCGACTATCCTGCGGGATGCATCCTCTCGCACGTGTTTTTGCTCGACTAGCCTGCGGGACGCATCCACTCGCACGTGTTTTTACTCGACTAGCCTGCGGGATGCATCCTCTCGCACGTGTTTTTACTCGACTAGCCTGCGGGATGCATCCTCTCGCACGTGTTTTTACTCGATTAGCCTACGGGATGTATCCTCTCGCACGTGTTTTTACTCGACTAGCCTGCGGGATGCATCCTCTCGCACGTGTTTTTACTCGACTAGCCTGCGGGATGTATCCTCTCGCACGTGTTTTTACTCGACTAGCCTGCGGGATGCATCCTCTCGCACGTGTTTTTACTCGACTAGCCAGCGGGATGCATCCTCTCGCACGTGTTTTTGCTCGACTAGCCTGCGGGATCATCCTCACGCACGTGTTTTTACACGACTAGCCTGCGGGATGCATCCTCTCGCACGTGTTTTTGCCCGACTAGCCTGCGGGATGCATCCTCTCGCACGTGTTTTTACTCGTCTAGGCTGCGGGATGCATCTTCTCGCACGTGTTTTTACTCGACTAGCCTACGGGATGCATCCTCTCGCACGTGTTTTTGCTCGACTAGCCTGCGGGACGCATCCTCTCAAACGTGTTTTTACTCGACTAGCCTGCGGGATGCATCCTCTCGCACGTGTTTTTACTCGACTAGCCTGCGGGATGCATCCCCTCGCACGTGTTTTTACTCGACTAGCCCGCTGGATGCATCCTCTCAAACGTGTTTTTACTCGACTAGCCTGCGGGATGCATCCTCTCGCACGTGTTTTTGCTCGACTAGCCTGCGGGTTGCATCCTCTCGTACTTGTTTTTACTCGACTAGCCTGCGGGATGCATCCTCTCGCACGTGTTTTTACTCGACTGGCCGCGGGATGCATCCTCTCGCACGTGTTTTTACTCGACTAGCCTGCGGGATGCATCCTCTCGCACGTGTTTTTGCTCGACTAGCCTGCGGGATGCATCCTCTCGTACGTGTTTTTACACGACTAGCCTGCGGGATGCATCCTCTCGCACGTGTTTTTGCCCGACTAGCCTGCGGGATGCATCCTCTCGCACGTGTTTTTACTCGACTAGCCTGCGGGATGCATCCTCTCGCACGTGTTTTTACTCGACTAGCCTGCGGGATGCATCCTCTCGCACGTGTTTTTACTCGACTAGCCTGCGGGATGCATCCTCTCGCACGTGTTTTTACTCGTCTAGGCTGCGGGATGCATCCTCTCGGACGTGTTTTTACTCGACTAGCCTGCGGGATGCATCCTCTCGCACGTGTTTTTACTCGACTAGCCTGCGGGATGCATCCTCTCGCACGTGTTTTTACTCGACTATCCTGCGGGATACATCCTCTCGCACGTGTTTTTGCTCGAGTAGCCTGCGGGACGCATCCACTCGCACGTGTTTTTCACTCGTCTAGCCTGCGGGATGCATCTTCTCGCACGTGTTGTTACTCGACTAGCCTGCGGGATGCATCCTCTCGCACGTGTTTTTGCCCGTCTAGCCTGCGGGATGCATCCTCTCGCACGTGTTTTTACTCGACTAGCCTGCGGGATGCATCCTCTCGCACGTGTTTTTACTCGTCTAGGCTGCGGGATGCATCCTGTCGCACGTGTTTTTACTCGACTAGCCTGAGGGATGCATCCTCTCGCACGTGTTTTTACTCGACTAGCCTGCGGGATGCATCCTCTCGCACGTGTTTTTACTCGACTAGCCTGCGGGATGCATCCTCTCGCACGTGTTTTTACTCGACTAGCCTGCGGGATGCATCCTCTCGCACGTGTTTTTACTCGACTAGCCTGCGGGATGCATCCTCTCGCACGTGTTTTTACTCGACTAGCCTGCGGGATGCATCCTCTCGCACGTGTTTTTACTCGAGTAGCCTGCGGGATGCATCCTCTCGCACGTGTTTTTACTCGACTAGCCTGCGGGGTGCATCCTCTCGCACGTGTTTTTACTCGACTAGCCTGCGGGGTGCATCCTCTCGCACGTGTTTTTACTCGACTAGCCTGCGGGATGCAACCTCTCGCACGTGTTTTTACTCGACTAGCCTGCGGGATGCATCCTCTCGCACGTGTTTTTACTCGACTAGCCTGCGGGATGCATCCTCTCGCACATGTTTTTACTCGACTAGCCTGCGGGGTGCATCCTCTCGCACGTGTTTTTACTCGACTAGCCTGCGGGATGCATCCTCTCGCACGTGTTTTTACTCGACTAGCCTGCGGGATGCATCCTCTCGCACGTGTTTTTATTCGACTAGCCTGCGGGATACATCCCCTCGCAAGTGTTTTTACTCGACTAGCCTGCGGGGTGCATCCTCTCGCACGTGTTTTTACTCGACTAGCCTGCGGGATGCATCCTCTCGCACGTGTTTTTACTCGACTAGCCTGCGGGGTGCATCCTCTCGCATGTGTTTTTACTCGACTAGCATGCGGGAAGCATCCTCTCGCACGTGTTTTTACTCGACTAGCCTGCGGGATGCATCCTCTCGCATGTGTTTTTACTCGACTAGCCTGCGGGATGCATTCTCTCGCATGTGTTTTTACTCGACTAGCCTGCGGGATGCATCCTCTCGCACGTGTTTTTACTCGACTAGCCTGCGGGAAGCATCCTCTCGCTCGTGTTTTTACTCGACTAGCCTGCGGGATGCATCCACTCGCACGTGTTTTTGCTCGACTAGCCTGCGGGATGCATCCTCTCGCACGTGTTTTTGCTCGACCAGCCTGCGGGAAGCATCCTCTCGCACGTGTTTTTACTCGACTAGCCTGCGGGATGCATCCTCTCGCACGTGTTTTTACTCGTCTAGGCTGCGGGATGCATCCTCTCGCACGTGTTTTTACTCGACTAGCCTGCGGGATGCATCCTCTCGCACGTGTTTTTACTCGACTAGCCTGCGGGATGCATCCTCTCGCACGTGTTTTTACTCGACTATCCTGCGGGATGCATCCTCTCGCACGTGTTTTTGCTCGACTAGCCTGCGGGACGCATCCACTCGCACGTGTTTTTACTCGACTAGCCTGCGGGATGCATCCTCTCGCTCGTGTTTTTACTCGACTAGCTGCGGGGTGCATCCTCTCGTACGTGTTTTTACTCGACTAGCCTGCGGGATGCATCCTCTCGCACGTGTTTTTACTCGACTAGCCTGCGGGATGCATCCTCTCGCACGTGTTTTTACTCGACTAGCCTGCGGGATGCATCCTCTCGCACGTGTTTTTACTCGTCTAGGCTGCGGGATGCATCGACTCGCACGTGTTTTTACTCGACTAGCCTGCGGGATGCATCCTCTCGCACGTGTTTTTACTCGACTAGCCTGCGGGATGCATCCTCTCGCACGTGTTTTTACTCGACTAGCCTGCGGGATGCATCCTCTCGCACGTGTTTTTGCTCGACTAGCCTGCGGGATGCATCCTCTCGCACCTGTTTTTTGCTCGACTAGCCTGCGGGACGCATCCTCTGGCACGTGTTCTTCACTCGACTAGCCTGCGGGATGCATCCTCTCGCACGTGTTTTTACTCGACTAGCCTGCGGGATGCATCCTCTCGCACATGTGTTTACTCGACTAGCCTGCGGGATGCATCCTCTCGCACGTGTTTTTACTCGACTAGCCTGCGGGATGCATCCTCTCGCACGTGTTTTTACTCGAGTAACCTGCGGGATGCATCCTCTCTTACGTGTTTTTACTCTACTAGCCTGCGGGGTGCATCCTCTCGCACGTGTTTTTACTCGACTAGCCTGCGGGATGCATCCTCTCGCACGTGTTTTTACTCGACTAGCCTGCGGGATGCATCCTCTCGCACGTGTTTTTACTCGACTAGCCTGCGGGATGCATCCTCTCGCACGTGTTTTTACTCGACTAGCCTGCGGGATGCATCCTCTCGCACGTGTTTTTATTCGACTAGCCTGCGGGAAGCATCCTCTCGCACGTGTTTTTACTCGACTAGCCTGCGGGATGCATCCTCTCGCACGTGTTTTTACTCGACTAGCCTGCGGGATGCATCCTCTCGCACGTGTTTTTTATTCGACTAGCCTGCGGGATACATCCTCTCGCAAGTGTTTTTACTCGACTAGCCTGCGGGGTGCATCCTCTCGCACGTGTTTTTACTCGACTAGCCTGCGGGATGCATCCTCTCGCACGTGTTTTTACTCGACTAGCCTGCGGGGTGCATCCTCTCGCACGTGTTTTTACTCGACTAGCCTGCGGGATGCAACCTCTCGCACGTGTTTTTACTCGACTAGCCTGCGGGATGCATCCTCTCGCACGTGTTTTTACTCGACTAGCCTGCGGGATGCATCCTCTCGCACGTGTTTTTACTCGACTAGCCTGCGGGAAGCATCCTCTCGCACGTGTTTTTACTCGACTAGCCTGCGGGATGCATCCTCTCGCACGTGTTTTTACTCGACTAGCCTGCGGGATGCATCCTCTCGCACGTGTTTTTATTCGACTAGCCTGCGGGATACATCCTCTCGCAAGTGTTTTTACTCGACTAGCCTGCGGGGTGCATCCTCTCGCAAGTGTTTTTACTCGACTAGCCTGCGGGATGCATCCTCTCGCACGTGTTTTTGCTCGACTAGCCTGCGGGATGCATCCTCTCGAACGTGTTTTTACTCGACTAGCCTGCGGGATACATCCTCTCGCACGTGTTTTTACTCGACTAGCCTGCGGGGTGCATCCTCTTGCACGTGTTTTTACTCGACTAGCCTGCGGGATTCATCCTCTCGCACGTGTTTTTACTCGACTAGCCTGCGGGATGCATCCTCTCGCACGTGTTTTTACTCGAGTAGCCTGCGGGATGCATCCTCTCGCACGTGTTTTTACTCGACTAGCCTGCGGGGTGCATCCTCTCGCACGTGTTTTTACTCGACTAGCCTGCGGGATGCATCCTTTCGCACGTGTTTTTACTCGACTTGCCTGCGGGATGCATCCTCTCGCACGTGTTTTTACTCGAGTAGCCTGCGGGATGCATCCTCTCGCACGTGTTTTTACTCGACCAGCCTGCGGGGTGCATCCTCTCGCACGTGTTTTTACACGACTAGCCTGCGGGATGCATCCTCTCGCACGTGTTTTTACTCGACTAGCCTGCGGGATGCATCCTCTCGCACGTGTTTTTACTCGACTAGCCTGCGGGATGCATCCTCTCGCACGTGTTTTTACTCGACTAGCCTGCGGGATGCATCCTCTCGCACGTGTTTTTGCTCGACTAGCCTGCGGGATGCATCCTCACGCACGTGTTTTTACAAGACTAGCCTGCGGGATGCATCCTCTCGCACGTGTTTTTGCCCGACTAGCCTGCGGGATGCATCCTCTCGCACGTGTTTTTACTCGACTAGCCTGCGGGATGCATCCTCTCGCACGTGTTTTTACTCGACTAGCCTGCGGGATGCATCCTCTCGCACGTGTTTTTACTCGACTAGCCTGCGGGATGCATCCTCTCGCACGTGTTTTTACTCGACTAGCCTGCGGGATGTATCCTCTCGCACGTGTTTTTACTCAACGAGCCTGCGGGATGCATCCTCTCGCACGTGTTTTTACTCGACTAGCCTGCGGGATGCATCCTCACGCACGTGTTTTTACTCGACTAGCCTGCGGGATGCATCCTCTCGCACGTGTTTTTGCTCGACTAGCCTGCGGATGCATCCTCTCGCACGTGTTTTTCCTCGACTAGCCTGCTGGATGCGTCCTCTCAAACGTGTTTTTACTCGACTAGCCTGCGGGATGCATCCTCTCGCACGAGTTTTTGCTCGACTAGCCTGCGGGATGCATCCTCTCGCACGTGTTTTTACTCGACTAGCCTGCGGGATGCATCCTCTCGCACGTGTTTTTACTCGAGTAGCCTGCGGGATGCATCCTCTCGCACGTGTTTTTACTCGACTAGCCTGCGGGGTGCATCCTCTCGCACGTGTTTTTACTCGACTAGCCTGCTGGATGCATCCTCTCGCACGTGTTTTTACTCGACTAGCCTGCGGGATGCATCCTCTCGCACGTGTTTTTACTCGACTAGCCTGCGGGATGCATCCTCTCGCACGTGTTTTTACTCGTCTAGGCTGCGGGATGCATCGTCTCGCACGTGTTTTTACTCGACTAGCCTGCGGGATGCATCCTCTCGCACGTGTTTTTACACGACTAGCCTGCGGGATGCATCCTCTCGCACGTGTTTTTGCCCGACTAGCCTGCGGGATGCATCCTCTCGCACGTGTTTTTACTCGACTAGCCTGCGGGATGCATCCTCTCGCACGTGTTTTTACTCGACTAGCCTGCGGGATGCAACCTCTCGCACGTGTTTTTACTCGACTAGCCTGCGGGATGCATCCTCTCGCACGTGTTTTTACTCGACTAGCCTGCGGGATGCATCCTCTCGCACATGTTTTTACTCGACTAGCCTGCGGGGTGCATCCTCTCGCACGTGTTTTTACTCGACTAGCCTGCGGGATGCATCCTCTCGCACGTGTTTTTACTCGACTAGCCTGCGGGATGCATCCTCTCGCACGTGTTTTTATTCGACTAGCCTGCGGGATACATCCCCTCGCACGTGTTTTTACTCGTCTAGGCTGCGGGATGCATCGTCTCGCACGTGTTTTTACTCGACTAGCCTGCGGGATGCATCCTCTCGCACGTGTTTTTACTCGACTAGCCTGCGGGATGCATCCTCTCGCACGTGTTTTTACTCGACTAGCCTGCGGGATGCATCCTCTCGCACGTGTTTTTGCTCGACTAGCCTGCGGGATGCATCCTCTCGCACCTGTTTTTGCTCGACTAGCTTGCGGGACGCATCCTCTGGCACGTGTTCTTCACTCGACTAGCCTGCGCGATGCATCCTCTCGCACGTGATTTTACTCGACTAGCCTGCGGGATGCATCCTCTCGCACGTGTTTTTACTCGACTAGCCTGCGGGATGCATCCTCTCGCACGTGTTTTTACTCGTC
>NW_027471958.1:0-10254 GCF_051020765.1 Lasioglossum baleicum | reverse complement strand
AAACACGTGCGAGAGGATGCATCCCGCAGGCTAGTCGAGTAAAAACACGTGCGAGAGGATGCATCCCGCAGGCTAGTCGAGTGAAAAACACGTGCGAGAGGATGCGTCCCGCAGGCTAGTCGAAAAAAGACACGTGCGAAAGGATGCATCCCGCAGGCTAGTCGAGTAAAAACACGTGCGAGAGGATGCATCCCGCAGGCTAGTCGAGTAAAAACACGTGCGAGAGGATGCATCCCGCAGGCTAGTCGAGTAAAAACACGTGCGAGAGGATGCATCCCGCAGGCTAGTCGAGCAAAAACACGTGCGAGAGGATGCATCCCGCAGGCTAGTCGAGTAAAAACACGTGCGAGAGGATGCATCAGGCAGGCTAGTCGAGTAAAAACACTTGCGAGAGGATGCATCCCGCAGGCTAGTCGAGTAAAAACACGTGCGAGAGGATACATCCCGCAGGCTAGTCGAGTAAAAACACTTGCGAGAGGATGCTTCCCGCAGGCTAGTCGAGTAAAAACACGTGCGAGAGGATGCATCCCGCATGCTAGTCGAGTAAAAACACGTGCGAGAGGATGCATCCCGCAGGCTAGTCGAGTAAAAACACGTGCGAGAGGATGCATCCCGCAGGCTAGTCGAGTAAAACCACGTGCGAGAGGATGCATCCCGCAGGCTAGTCGAGTAAAAACACGTGCGAGAGGATGCATCCCGCATGCTAGTCGAGTAAAAACACGTGCGAGAGGATACATCCCGCAGGCTAGTCGAGTAAAAACACTTGCGAGAGGATGCTTCCCGCAGGCTAGTCGAGTAAAAACACGTGCGAGAGGATGCATCCCGCAGGCTAGTCGAGTAAAAACACGTGCGAGAGGATGCATCCCGCAGGCTAGTCGAGTAAAAACACGTGCGAGAGGATGCATCCCGCAGGCTAGTCGTGTAAAAACACGTGCGAGAGGATGTATCCCGCAGGCTAGTCGAGTAAAAACACGTGCGAGAGGATGCATCCCGCAGGCTTGTTGAGTAAAAACACGTGCGAGAGGATGCACGCCGCAGGCTAGTCGAGTAAAAACACGTGCGAGAGGATGCATGCCGCAGGCTAGACGAGTCAAAACACGTGCGAGAGGATGCATCCCGCAGGCTAGTCGAGTAAAAACACGTGCGAGAGGATGCATCCCGCAGGCTAGTCGAGTGAAAAACACGTGCGAGAGGATGCGTCCCGCAGGCTAGTCGAAAAAAGACACGTGCGAAAGGATGCATCCCGCAGGCTAGTCGAGTAAAAACACGTGCTAGAGGATGCATCCCGCAGGCTAGTCGAGTAAAAACACGTGCGAGAGGATGCATCCCGCAGGCTAGTCGAGTAAAAACACGTGCGAGAGGATGCATCCCGCAGGCTAGTCGAGCAAAAACACGTGCGAGAGGATGCATCCCGCAGGCTAGTCGAGTAAAAACACGTGCGAGAGGATGCATCAGGCAGGCTAGTCGAGTAAAAACACTTGCGAGAGGATGCATCCCGCAGGCTAGTCGAGTAAAAACACGTGCGAGAGGATACATCCCGCAGGCTAGTCGAGTAAAAACACTTGCGAGAGGATGCTTCCCGCAGGCTAGTCGAGAAAAAACACGTGCGAGAGGATGCATCCCGCAGGCTAGTCGAGTAAAAACACGTGCGAGAGGATGCATCCCGCAGGCTAGTCGAGTAAAAACACGTGCGAGAGGATGCATGCCGCAGGCTAGACGAGTAAAAACACGTGCGAGAGGATGCATCCCGCAGGCTAGTCGAGTAAAAACACGTGCGAGAGGATGCATCCCGCAGGCTAGTCGAGTAAAAACACGTGCTAGAGGATGCGTCCCGCAGGATAGACGAGTAAAAACACGTGCGAGAGGATGCATCCCGCAGGCTAGTCGAGTAAAAACACGTGCGAGAGGATGCATCCCGCAGGCTAGTCGAGTGAAAAACACGTGCGAGAGGATGCGTCCCGCAGGATAGTCGAAAAAAGACACGTGCGAGAGGATGCATCCCGCAGGCTAGTCGAGTAAAAACACGTGCGAGAGGATGCATCCCGCAGGCTAGTCGAGTAAGAACACGTTCGAGAGGATGCATCCCCAGGCTAATCGAGTAAAAACACGTGCGAGAGGATGCATCCCGCAGGCTAGTCGAGTAAAAACACGTGCGAGAGGATGCATTCCGCATGCTAGTCGAGTAAAAATACGTGCGAGAGGATGCTTCCCGCAGGCTTTTTCGAGTAAAAAACACGTGCGAGAGGATGCTTCCCGCAGGGTGGTCGAGTAAAAACACGTGCGAGAGGATGCATCCCGCAGGCTAGTCGAGTAAAAACACGTGCGAGAGGATGCATCCCGCAGGCTAGTCGAGGAAAAACACGTGCGAGAGGATACACGCCGCAGGCTAGTCGAGTAAAAATACGTGCGAGAGGATGCTTCCCGCAGGCTAGTCGAGTTAAAACACGTGCGAGAGGATGCATCCCGCAGGCTAGTCGAGTAAAAACACGTGCGAGAGGATGCATCCCGCAGGCTAGTCGAGTAAAAACACGTGCGAGAGGATGCATCCCGCAGGCTAGTCGTGTAAAAACACGTGCGGGAGGATGCATCCCGCAGGCTAGTCGAGTAAAAACACGTGCCAGAGGATGCTACCCGCAGGCTAGTCGAGTAAAAACACGTGCGAGAGGATGCATCCCGCAGGCTAGTCGAGTAAAAACACGTGCGAGAGGATGCATCCCGCAGGCTAGTCGAGTAAAAACACGTGCGAGAGGATGCATCCCGCAGGCTAGTCGAGTAAAAACACGTGCGAGAGGATGCATGCCGCAGGCTAGACGAGTAAAAACACGTGCGAGAGGATGCATCCCGCAGGCTAGTCGAGTAAAAACACGTGCGAGAGGATGCATCCCGCAGGCTAGTCGAGTGAAAAACACGTGCGAGAGGATGCGTCCCGCAGGCTAGTCGAAAAAAGACACGTGCGAGAGGATGCACGCCGCAGGCTAGTCGAGTAAAAATACGTGCGAGAGGATGCGTCCCGCAGGCTAGTCGAGCAAAAACACGTGCGAGAGGATGCATTCCGCAGGCTAGTCGAGGAAAACACGTGCGAGAGGATGCATCCCGCAGGCTAGTCGAGTAAAAACACGTGCGAGAGGATGCATCCCGCAGGCTAGTCGAGTAAAAACACGTGCGAGAGGATGCATCCCGCAGGCTAGTCGAGTAAAAACACGTGCGAGAGGATGCATCCCGCAGGCTAGTCGAGTAAAAACACGTGCGAGAGGATGCATCCCGCAGGCTAGTCGAGTAAAAACACGTGCGAGAGGATGCATCCCGCAGGCTAGTCGAGTAAAAACACGTGCGAGAGGATGCATCCCGCAGGCTAGTCGAGTAAAAACACGTTTGAGAGGATGCATCCCGCAGGCTAGTTGAGTAAAAACACGTGCGAGAGGATGCACGCCGCAGGCTAGTCGAGTAAAAATACGTGCGAGAGGATGCGTCCCGCAGGCTAGTCGAGCAAAAACACGTGCGAGAGGATGCATTCCGCAGGCTAGTCGAGTAAAAACACGTGCGAGAGGATGCATCCCGCAGGCTAGTCGAGTAAAAACACGTGCGAGAGGATGCATCCCGCAGGCTAGTCGAGTAAAAACACGTGCGAGAGGATGCATCCCGCAGGCTAGTCGAGTAAAAAAACGTGCGAGAGGATGCATCCCGCAGGATAGTCGTGTAAAAACACGTGTGAGAGGATGCATCCCGCAGGCTAGTCGAGTAAAAACACTTGCGAGAGGATGCATCCCGCAGGCTAGTCGAGTAAAAACACGTGCGAGAGGATACATCCCGCAGGCTAGTCGAGTAAAAACACTTGCGAGAGGATGCTTCCCGCAGGCTAGTCGAGTAAAAACACGTGCGAGAGGATGCATCCCGCAGGCTAGTCGAGTAAAAACACGTGCGAGAGGATGCATCCCGCAGGCTAGTCGAGTAAAAACACGTGCGAGAGGATGCATCCCGCAGGCTAGTCGTGTAAAAACACGTGCGAGAGGATGCATCCCGCAAGCTAGACGAGTAAAAACACGTGCGAGAGGATGCATCCCGCAGGCTAGTCGAGTAAAAACACGTTTGAGAGGATGCATCCCGCAGGCTAGTTGAGTAAAAACACGTGCGAGAGGATGCACGCCGCAGGCTAGTCGAGTAAAAACACGTGCGAGAGGATGCATGCCGCAGGCTAGACGAGTAAAAACACGTGCGAGAGGATGCATCCCGCAGGCTAGTCGAGTAAAAACACGTGCGAGAGGATGCATCCCGCAGGCTAGTCGAGTAAAAACACGTGCGAGAGGATGCATCCCGCAGGCTAGTCGAGTAAAAACACGTGCGAGAGGATGCATCCCGCAGGCTAGTCGAGTAAAAACACGTGCGAGAGGATGCATCCCGCAGGCTAGTCGTGTAAAAACACGTGCGAGAGGATGCATCCCGCAAGCTAGACGAGTAAAAACACGTGCGAGAGGATGCATCCCGCAGGCTAGTCGAGTAAAAACACGTGATAGAGGATGCATCACGCAGGCTAGTCGAGTAAAAACACGTGCGAGAGGATGTATCCCGCAGGCTAGTCGAGTAAAAACACGTGCGAGAGGATGCATCCCGCAGGCTAGTTGAGTAAAAACACGTTCGAGAGGATTCACCCCGCAGGCTAGTCGAGTAAAAACACGTCCGAGAGGATGCATCCCGCAGGCTAGTCGAGTAAAAACACGTGCGAGAGGATGCATCCCGCAGGCTAGTCGAGTAAAAACTCGTGCGAGAGGATACATCCCGCAGGCTAGTCGAGTAAAAACACGTGCGAGAGGATGCATCAGGCAGGCTAGTCGAGTAAAAACACTTGCGAGAGGATGCATCCCGCAGGCTAGTCGAGTAAAAACACGTGCGAGAGGATACATCCCGCAGGCTAGTCGAGTAAAAACACTTGCGAGAGGATGCTTCCCGCAGGCTAGTCGAGTAAAAACACGTGCGAGAGGATGCATCCCGCAGGCTAGTCGAGTAAAAACACGTGCGAGAGGATGCATCCCGCAGGCTAGTCGAGTAAAAACACGTGCGAGAGGATGCATCCCGCAGGCTAGTCGTGTAAAAACACGTGCGAGAGGATGCATCCCGCAAGCTAGACGAGTAAAAACACGTGCGAGAGGATGCATCCCGCAGGCTAGTCGAGTAAAAACACGTTTGAGAGGATGCATCCCGCAGGCTAGTTGAGTAAAAACACGTGCGAGAGGATGCATGCCGCAGGCTAGTCGAGTAAAAACACGTGCGAGAGGATGCATGCCGCAGGCTAGACGAGTAAAAACACGTGCGAGAGGATGCATCCCGCAGGCTAGTCGAGTAAAAACACGTGCGAGAGGATGCATCCCGCAGGCTAGTCGAGTAAAAACACGTGCGAGAGGATGCATCCCGCAGGCTAGTCGAGTAAAAAAACGTGCGAGAGGATGCATCCCGCAGGATAGTCGTGTAAAAACACGTGTGAGAGGATGCATCCCGCAGGCTAGTCGAGTAAAAACACTTGCGAGAGGATGCATCCCGCAGGCTAGTCGAGTAAAAACACGTGCGAGAGGATACATCCCGCAGGCTAGTCGAGTAAAAACACTTGCGAGAGGATGCTTCCCGCAGGCTAGTCGAGTAAAAACACGTGCGAGAGGATGCATCCCGCAGGCTAGTCGAGTAAAAACACGTGCGAGAGGATGCATCCCGCAGGCTAGTCGAGTAAAAACACGTGCGAGAGGATGCATCCCGCAGGCTAGTCGTGTAAAAACACGTGCGAGAGGATGCATCCCGCAAGCTAGACGAGTAAAAACACGTGCGAGAGGATGCATCCCGCAGGCTAGTCGAGTAAAAACACGTTTGAGAGGATGCATCCCGCAGGCTAGTTGAGTAAAAACACGTGCGAGAGGATGCACGCCGCAGGCTAGTCGAGTAAAAACACGTGCGAGAGGATGCATGCCGCAGGCTAGACGAGTAAAAACACGTGCGAGAGGATGCATCCCGCAGGCTAGTCGAGTAAAAACACGTGCGAGAGGATGCATCCCGCAGGCTAGTCGAGTAAAAACACGTGCGAGAGGATGCATCCCGCAGGCTAGTCGAGTAAAAACACGTGCGAGAGGATGCATCCCGCAGGCTAGTCGAGTAAAAACACGTGCGAGAGGATGCATCCCGCAGGCTAGTCGTGTAAAAACACGTGCGAGAGGATGCATCCCGCAAGCTAGACGAGTAAAAACACGTGCGAGAGGATGCATCCCGCAGGCTAGTCGAGTAAAAACACGTGATAGAGGATGCATCACGCAGGCTAGTCGAGTAAAAACACGTGCGAGAGGATGTATCCCGCAGGCTAGTCGAGTAAAAACACGTGCGAGAGGATGCATCCCGCAGGCTAGTTGAGTAAAAACACGTTCGAGAGGATTCACCCCGCAGGCTAGTCGAGTAAAAACACGTCCGAGAGGATGCATCCCGCAGGCTAGTCGAGTAAAAACACGTGCGAGAGGATGCATCCCGCAGGCTAGTCGAGTAAAAACTCGTGCGAGAGGATGCATCCCGCAGGCTAGTCGAGTAAAAACACGTGCGAGAGGATACATCCCGCAGGCTAGTCGAGTAAAAACACGTGCGAGAGGATGCATCAGGCAGGCTAGTCGAGTAAAAACACTTGCGAGAGGATGCATCCCGCAGGCTAGTCGAGTAAAAACACGTGCGAGAGGATACATCCCGCAGGCTAGTCGAGTAAAAACACTTGCGAGAGGATGCTTCCCGCAGGCTAGTCGAGTAAAAACACGTGCGAGAGGATGCATCCCGCAGGCTAGTCGAGTAAAAACACGTGCGAGAGGATGCATCCCGCAGGCTAGTCGAGTAAAAACACGTGCGAGAGGATGCATCCCGCAGGCTAGTCGTGTAAAAACACGTGCGAGAGGATGCATCCCGCAAGCTAGACGAGTAAAAACACGTGCGAGAGGATGCATCCCGCAGGCTAGTCGAGTAAAAACACGTTTGAGAGGATGCATCCCGCAGGCTAGTTGAGTAAAAACACGTGCGAGAGGATGCACGCCGCAGGCTAGTCGAGTAAAAACACGTGCGAGAGGATGCATGCCGCAGGCTAGACGAGTAAAAACACGTGCGAGAGGATGCATCCCGCAGGCTAGTCGAGTAAAAACACGTGCGAGAGGATGCATCCCGCTGGCTAGTCGAGTGAAAAACACGTGCGAGAGGATGCGTCCCGCAGGATAGTCGAAAAAAGACACGTGCGAGAGGATGCATCCCGCAGGCTAGTCGAGTAAAAACACGTGCGAGAGGATGCATCCCGCAGGCTAGTCGAGTAAGAACACGTGCGAGAGGATGCATCCCGCAGGCTAGTCCAGTAAAAACACGTGCGAGAGGATGCATCCCGCAGGCTAGTCGAGTAAAAACACGTGCGAGAGGTTGCATCCCGCAGGCTAGTCGAGTAAAAACACGTGCGAGAGGATGCATCCCGCAGGCTAGTCGAGTAAAAAAACGTGCGAGAGGATGCATCCCGCAGGATAGTCGTGTAAAAACACGTGTGAGAGGATGCATCCCGCAGGCTAGTCGAGTAAAAACACGTGCGAGAGGATGCATCCCGCAGGCTAGTTGAGTAAAAACACGTCCGAGAGGATGCATCCCGCAGGCTAGTCGAGTAAAAACACGTGCGAGAGGATGCATCCCGCAGGCTAGTCGAGTAAAAACTCGTGCGAGAGGATGCATCCCGCAGGCTAGTCGAGTAAAAACACGTGCGAGAGGATACATCCCGCAGGCTAGTCGAGTAAAAACACGTGATAGAGGATGCATCCCGCAGGCTAGTCGAGTAAAAACACGTGCGAGAGGATGCACCCCGCAGGCTAGTCGAGTAAAACCACGTGCGAGAGGATGCATCCCGCAGGCTAGTCGAGTAAAAACACGTGCGAGAGGATGCATCCCGCATGCTAGTCGAGTAAAAACACGTGCGAGAGGATGCATCCCGCAGGCTAGTCGAGTAAAAACACGTGCGGGAGGATGCATCCCGCAGGCTAGTCGAGTAAAACCACGTGCGAGAGGATGCATCCCGCAGGCTAGTCGAGTAAAAACACGTGCGAGAGGATGCATCCCGCATGCTAGTCGAGTAAAAACACGTGCGAGAGGATACATCCCGCAGGCTAGTCGAGTAAAAACACTTGCGAGAGGATGCTTCCCGCAGGCTAGTCGAGTAAAAACACGTGCGAGAGGATGCATCCCGCAGGCTAGTCGAGTAAAAACACGTGCGAGAGGATGCATCCCGCAGGCTAGTCGAGTAAAAACACGTGCGAGAGGATGCATCCCGCAGGCTAGTCGTGTAAAAACACGTGCGAGAGGATGTATCCCGCAGGCTAGTCGAGTAAAAACACGTGCGAGAGGATGCATCCCGCAGGCTTGTTGAGTAAAAACACGTGCGAGAGGATGCACGCCGCAGGCTAGTCGAGTAAAAACACGTGCGAGAGGATGCATGCCGCAGGCTAGACGAGTCAAAACACGTGCGAGAGGATGCATCCCGCACGCTAGTCGAGTAAAAACACGTGCGAGAGGATGCATCCCGCAGGCTAGTCGAGTGAAAAACACGTGCGAGAGGATGCGTCCCGCAGGCTAGTCGAAAAAAGACACGTGCGAAAGGATGCATCCCGCAGGCTAGTCGAGTAAAAACACGTGCGAGAGGATGCATCCCGCACGCTAGTCGAGTAAAAACACGTGCGAGAGGATGCATCCCGCAGGCTAGTCGAGTAAAAACACGTGCGAGAGGATGCATCCCGCAGGCTAGTCGAGTAAAAACACGTGCGAGAGGATGCATCCCGCACGCTAGTCGAGTAAAAACACGTGCGAGAGGATGCATCCCGCAGGCTAGTCGAGTAAAAACACGTGCGAGAGGATGCATCCCGCAGGCTAGTCGAGTAAAAACACGTGCGAGAGGATGCATCCCGCAGGCTAGTCGAGTAAAGAAACGTGCGAGTGGATGCATCCCGCAGGCTAGTCGAGTAAAAACTCGTGCGAGAGGATGCATCCCGCAGGCTAGTCGAGTAAAAACACGTGCGAGAGGATACATCCCGCAGGCTAGTCGAGTAAAAACACGTGCGAGAGGATGCATCCCGCAGGCTAGTCGAGTAAAAACTCGTGCGAGAGGATGCATCAGGCATGCTAGTCGAGTAAAAACACTTGCGAGAGGATGCATCCCGCAGGCTAGTCGAGTAAAAACACGTGCGAGAGGATACATCCCGCAGGCTAGTCGAGTAAAAACACTTGCGAGAGGATGCTTCCCGCAGGCTAGTCGAGTAAAAACACGTGCGAGAGGATGCATCCCGCAGGCTAGTCGAGTAAAAACACGTGCGAGAGGATGCATCCCGCAGGCTAGTCGAGTAAAAACACGTGCGAGAGGATGCATCCCGCAGGCTAGTCGTGTAAAAACACGTGCGAGAGGATGCATCCCGCAAGCTAGACGAGTAAAAACACGTGCGAGAGGATGCATCCCGCAGGCTAGTCGAGTAAAAACACGTTTGAGAGGATGCATCCCGCAGGCTAGTTGAGTAAAAACACGTGCGAGAGGATGCACGCCGCAGGCTAGTCGAGTAAAAACACGTGCGAGAGGATGCATGCCGCAGGCTAGACGAGTAAAAACACGAGCGAGAGGATGCATCCCGCAGGCTAGTCGAGTAAAAACACGTGCGAGAGGATGCATCCCGCAGGCTAGTCGAGTAAAAACACGTGCGAGAGGATGCGTCCCGCAGGATAGACGAGTAAAAACACGTGCGAGAGGATGCATCCCGCAGGCTAGTCGAGTAAAAACACGTGCGAGAGGATGCATCCCGCTGGCTAGTCGAGTGAAAACACGTGCGAGAGGATGCATCCCGCAGGCTAGTCGAGTAAGAACACGTGCGAGAGGATGCATCCCGCAGGCTAGTCAAGTAAAAACACGTGCGAGAGGATGCATCCCGCAGGCTAGTCGAGTAAAAACACGTGCGAGAGGATGCATCCCGCAGGCTAGTCGAGTAAAAACACGTGCGAGAGGATGCATCCCGCAGGCTAGTCGAGTAAAAACACGTGCGAGAGGATGCATCCCGCATGCTAGTCGAGTAAAAACACGTGCGAGAGGATGCATCCCGCAGGCTAGTCGAGTAAAAACACGTGCGAGAGGATGCATCCCGCAGGCTAGTCGAGTAAAACCACGTGCGAGAGGATGCATCCCGCAGGCTAGTCGAGTAAAAACACGTGCGAGAGGATGCATCCCGCATGCTAGTCGAGTAA
>NW_027471957.1:0-10578 GCF_051020765.1 Lasioglossum baleicum | reverse complement strand
GATGATCAAATTAGTAAAAATTTTAGTATCAGATACCATAATTTCATTATGAGTATACAGATCGAGTGTCAATCCGCACCAGATCGATACCACCTTCTGTGAGATACGAACGGCTAAGTCAACGGCTTCACCCATCTTGTGATTCGGAGAGTCAAAGCGGGTATACCTGGAGTAAATCCGCTGAGCAGTGTTGCCAACGGACACCTTAATTCACGGCTCTGAATGGGAAAGTAGAGCGTCAAACCGTTTGAGAGCATTGCCAATTGGTATGAAGTCAAACCATTTACGGATGGCCTAACGTTCGGGAGAAGCAAACTCGCCGTTTCGAGAGTACAACTTCGTGTTTACTGATAAAAATTAGTCTTCACTTCAGTGACAGCTCCTTAACTTCATGTACGAATTAGAATATCGAGTGTCATACCGCTCAAGTGCGTGCCACCTTCTTTGGGAGTCGATCTTCTAAGTCAATAGCTTCACCTATCTTGTCATTCCGAGAGACAAGCCAGGTATTCCGCGACTAAACCAGAAGTACATTATGGGAATTGCAGACGCTATATCACGATTATAAATATTATAGATCAAATCAAGCCATTCTAGGGCGTTACCTATTGCTATACAGTCAACCTTTTACCGAATGCCTTACCGTCCTGTATCGCGTGTATAACTTCGTGTTCAGAGAAGCAAACTAACCCAACTTTGTCAGGCGGCACCTTAGTTTCAAGTATGAATCAGAAGATCGTGGGTTATACCGTTCGACAGTGTTACCTACTCCAATGAAGTTCGCATAGCGAAGGCAATATCTTCACCTATCCTGTTATTCCGAGTGCCAAACCAGATAATCCGAGAGTAAATCCGCTGTACAGTATTGGCAGTAGTATCGGGCAATGTACAGAGACCATACCGTTGTAGAAGGTTTCCTGTTCTTATGGGTTCAAACTTTTCACCGAAGCCCTTACCATCCGAGAACGGAACCGGTTGTATCAAGGGTCTAACGTCCTGTTCAGAGAAACAAATTATTACCCCCTTAGCCACTGGCACCCTAGTTTCATGTATGAATTAATTCATCGATGGTCGAACGGTTACAGAATGATAGTACCTTCTTGGAGTGACGAACGTCTAAGGCAATATTTCACCTATCCTGTGGTTCCTGGTGTCAAACCAGTCATTACAGGAGGAAATCCGCAGTATTATATAGGCAACTGGCACGATAATTCGGGTTGTGTTCATTAAAGCAGAAAGACAAACTGTCGGATATCATTAGCAATTGCCATGGAGACACTCTATTTACACATGACCTTTCTATCAGAGAACATATCACTGTCTCTCTGACTATGTCAACAGCTTCACCTATCCTGTGATTCCGAGTGTAAAACCAGGCGAACCAGGAGTAAATCTGCTCAAATGTAATGGCATTAGACACCGTAATTAACGGATTTAATATTAAAGTGGGCCGTCAATCCATTTGAGAACGTTACTTGTAGCTATATACCCAAAATGTTATCGAAGGCTTTACCTTCCGTGAAGCTGATCTGCAGTATCAGGAGCATAACTTCGTGCTGAGAGAAGCAAATTAGTATAAAATTTAGTGACTGGCAATTTTATTTCATGTGAGAATTAGAAGGTCTAGCGTCAAACCGCACGAGAACGTTGCCACCATGTGCGAGAGACGAACAGCTACGTCAACAGCTTCGCATATCCTGCGATTCTGAGAGTCAGACCAGCTATTCCGGTAGTAAATCCTCCACAATGTATTGGCACTCTAACACTTTAATTCACGGTATCAATGATAAAGTAGATTGTCAATCCGTTCGAGAACGTTACCAATTGCTATAAAGTCATATGTCTTACCGAAAGCATTACCGCCCGAGTAGCTAACCCGCTGTGTCGAGAGTATAACTTCGTGCTTAGAGAAACATATTAGTATACATATCAGTGACGGGCAGATTATTTTGACGCATGAACAAGAAGATCGAGTTTCAAACCGTACGAGAACAAATCCATCTTCATTGAGAGTCGAACGGCCATGTCAATAGCTCGACCTGACCTGTGATTCTGAGAGACAGACCTGATATAACAGGAGTAAATCCGCGGTACAGTATTACCTTTAGACGGCCTATTTCAGGGTATAGACGTTAAAGTATAGAGGCACACCGCAGTAGAACGTTACCTATTGTTATAGTGTCAAATTTCTGCCAAGGCCATACTTTCCGAGATCCTACCCCTTTGTACGCAGAGTATAACCTCGTGCCGAGAGAAACAAATTAGCTTTCACATCAGTGACGCGCACCTTAACTTCATGTATGAATTAGAAAATGGAGTGTCACAATTTTCGAGAACTTTCCCACCTTCTTTGTGAGTCGGTTGGCGAAGTCAACAGCTTTATGCATCCTTCGATTCTGAGAGCCAAGCCAAGTATTCCTGGAGTAAATCCGAGAACAGTTTTGGCCTTGCACACCTTAATTAACGGTTTGAATATTCATGTAGAGCGACAATCCATCGGAGGTCATAACAAACACGTATGAAGTCATTCTTTTGCCGTAATACCCTACCTGCCGAAAATATTAACCCGCTGTAGGGAGTATCATGCTCGATGTTGATGGATACAAATTAGTGGACATTTTAGCTGGCGGACGCAGTTTATTCATGCCCGAATAGCAAAACCGAAAGTCAAACCGCTCGAGAAACTTTCCACCTTCTTTGAGAATAGAACGGCTGAGTCAATAGCTACACGTATCCTGCGATTCTGAGAGTCAAGCCATGTATTCCAGAGTAATCTGCTGATCAGTATGGGCATTGGTCACCATATTTCACGGTGTAAATATTAAAGTACAGAGTCGAACCGTTGCAAAACGTCACGAACTGGTATGTTGTCTAACTTTTTACCGACAGCAATACCTACCGAGATCCTATCCCTCTGTATCTTAATACAACTTCATGTTCGAGTACGGAAATTAGTATTCACATTAGTGGTCGCACTTAATTTTGTGTATGAATTACGAAATCTAGGGTGAAATCATCTGTGAACGATACAAGCCCGATTGAATGTCGAACCGCTATGTCCATAGCTTTATGTATCCTGTGAATCCGAGAGTTAAACCAGGTATCCCTGGTGTAAATCCGCTGAACAGTATTGGCTATGCACACGTTAAATCACGGGATGAAGTTAAAGAAGAGAGTCAAGCCGTAGGAGAATAGTCCCAATTAATTTTACACAATACATTTCCTTCCGAGAACCAAACCCGCTGTAGTGATTGTCTTGCTTATTCTTCAGAGGAACAAATGAGAAGGAATTTTAGCAGAGAGACACGTCATTTTCATGTAAGAATAGCAAAATGCAGATTCAAACCGTTCGAAAACATCACCACCTTCCTTCAGAGTCGAACGGCAAAGTCAACTGCTACATCCATCCTGTGATTTCGAGAGTCAAGCCAGGTACTCCTGGTGTAAATGCCATGCACATTATTGGCAATACACCCCTTCGTTCACTGTTTGAATACTAAAGTAGACCGTCAACCCGTTGCAGAACGCTACCCATTTCTATAGAGACAAATATTGTACCGAAGGCCATACACCTACCAAGCAGCTATCCCCTTGAATCGAGAGAATATCTTCGTGCCCAGAGAAGCAAATTGATATACATTTTAGTGATGGACTCCATAATATCATATACGAATTACAAAATCAGTGGCCAAACCAATCCAGAGCGTTACAACCTTTCTAGAAAGTCGTACAGATAAGCCATCTGCATCACTCATCCTGTGATTCCGAGAATCAAACCAGGTATTCCTGGCGTAAACCCGACGAACAGTATTAGCAACACAAACCTTACATCACGGTTCCAATATTAAAGCAGGCCATCAAACCATCGGAGAACGTTGCCAATTGGTATAAAGTCATTCTTATTCCAGAATACCTAACTTTCTAAGAAGCCAACCCGCTGTATCGAGAGCATAACTTCGTGCTCAGAGAAGCAAATTAGTATGCATTTTGGTGGCGGGCATCTCCATTTCATGTATTAATTGCAAGATCGAGCGTTTAACCGTTCGAGATCGTTTCCACGATCTTTGAGAGTGAAACGGCTGAGTCAATAGTTTCACCTATCCCTTGATGCCGTGAGCCAAACCAGGTATTTCGGCAGTAAATCTGCTTTACAGTATTAGCAATAGTCAGCTTGGTTCACGGTATGAATAATAACGTACAGAGTCAACCCGTTGTAGAACGTTACTTGTTGGTATAGTGTCAAACATTTTACCGATGGCCTTACATTCCGAGAAACTAACCCGCAGCGGCGAGTGTGTTACTTAGTGTAAACGTGAACAAGTTAGTATACATTGATTGACGCGACTTAATTCCGTGTCTGCATTGGAAGATCGCGTGTCAAACCGTTCGAGAACATTTCCACTTTCTTTGAGGGTCGAAAGCCTGAGTCAACAGTTTCATCCATCCTGTGATTCCGAGAATAAAGCCTAATATTCCAGGAGTAAGTGCGCATAACAGTATTGGCAGTAGACACCAGAATTCACGGTACGAATATTGTAGCAGATCGTCAAACCGTTCGAGAACGTTGCCACCTTTTGTGAGCGACGAACGGTTACGTCAATAACTTCACCCATCATGTGACTCGGAGAGTCAAACCAGGTACTCCAGGAGTAAATAAGCTGAGCAGTATTGGCGATTAATTCACGGTATGAATATTAGAGCAGTCCGTCAAACTGTTTCATATCGTTACCAATTCCTATAACGTTAAGCGTTTTTACCGAAGGCACTACTCTTCGATATACTAACCGGCTGTATCGAGAGCATAACATCGTGTTCTGTGGGACGAATTAGTATATATTTTAGCGACAAGCATATTAATTTCAATTGTGAATCAGAATATCGAGAGTCAAACCTTTCGAGAAAGTTACCACCTTCATCGAGACTCGAGACCTAAGTGAATAACTACACCTCCCCTGTTATTCCGATAGCTAAACCAGATATTCCGTGAGTCAATACGCTGTACACTATTGGCAACGGACACATTAATCCGTGGTTTGAACACTAAAGTAAACCCTTAAGCAGTTTGAGAATCTCACCAATTGATATAAAGTCAAATCTTTCACCTAAGAACTTATGTAAAGTACGGAAAGTACAATTTCGTGATCAGCGATTCAAATTAGTTTACGTTTTAGTGGGGGGCACCATAATTTCATGTATGAATATGAGAATCAAGAGTCAAACCGTTGGAGAACGTTTTCTCCTTTCTTGAGAGAAGCACGTGAAAGTCAGTAGCATTGCCTACCCTGTGATTCTGAGAGGCAGATCATGTATTCCGCGACTAAACCCGCAGTACCGTATTCGAATTACACACTCTATATCACGTTATAAATATTACAGAACAGGGTCCGACCATTACAGGACATTACCTATTGCTACAAAGTCAACATTTCTAGCGAAGGCCGAACCTTGCGAGAAAAGACGCCGCTGTATCGTGAGTATAACTTCGTGTTCAGAGAAGCAAATTAATGTACATTTTAGAGTCAAGCACCTTAATTTCATTTAGCAATTATAAGGTGGTGTGTCAAACCGATCGAGAACGTAACCAGCTACTTTGAAAGTGGCAAAGCTATGTGAATAGCATCACTTTTCTTGACATTCCGTTTGTCATTCCAGGCATTCCTTGGGTAAATACACCTAACTGTATTGGCCATAGACCCTTAATTCACGGCACGAATATTAATGAAGAGGGTCAAGCCGTCGGAGAGTATTACGTATTGGTATAAAGTAATTCCTTTAACGAATGTCTTACCTTCCTGTGACCTAACCCGTTACAGCGTGTGTCTTGCACAGTGCTTACGGAAACAAATTAGTAGACATTTTAGAAGACGGGCACTTTAATTTCTTGTATCAGTTGGATGATCGAGGGTCAAACCATCCGAGAACGTTACCACCTTCATTGAGTGCCGAACGTGTAAGTCAATGTCTTCACCGATCCTGTGTTTCAGATAGCCAAATCAGATATACCGGGAGTATTTTCGCTGGACAGTATTGGCAATAAACCCAATAATTCAAGGTTTGACAATTAAAGTAAAGCGTCAAACCGGTTGACGACGATATCAATTGGTATAAAGTCAAACGACTGGCCGATGACCCTACCAACCGAACATCAAACCCGCTGCATCGAGAGAATGGCATCCTGTTCAGAGGAGCAAATTAGTATACATTTTAGTGACAGGCACCGTAATTTCGTGTATGAATTAGAAAATTCAGTGTAAAGCCTAGGATAAATGATACCACCTTCTTGCGGCTAAGTCCGTAACTTCATCTATCCTGTGAATCCGAAAGTTAAACCAGGCATTCCGAGGATAAATCCGCTGAACAATTTTGCAAATGCATACCATAATTCGCGGTTTGAATTTTAAAGTAGAGCGTCAAACCGTGTCGGATCGTTACTAATTGCTACAAAGTCAAAAGTTTTACCGAATGCCTTACCGTTCGAGAAGTTATCCCGCTGTATCGAGAGTATAACTACGTGTTTAGGGAAACACTTTAGTTTGCAACTTAGTGACGGCACCTTCAATTTATGTATGAATTAGGACATTGATGTTCAAACCGTACGAGGACGTTACCACCCTCTTTGGAGTCGATCGCCCAAGTAAATAGCTTCCCATATCCTGTGGCTCCCAAGGCCAAAACAGGTATTCCGGGAGAAAATCCGCTGAACACTATTGGCAATGGACACCTAAGGTCTCGGTTTAAATATTAAAGATCACAGTCAAACATTTTTAGAACGTTACGTATTGGAATAATGTCGAAAACTTTACCGAAAATCTTACCCTCCCGGAACGTTACCCGCCGTATCGAGAGTATAACTTCGTGCTCAGTGAAGCAAATTAGTATACAATTTACAGACAGCACCGTATTTTTATGTATGAAATAGAAAATCAAGGGTCAGACCGGTCCAGAGCTTTACCACCATCTTTGAGCATCGAACGACTATATGAAGGGTTTCACCTATCCTATGATTCCGAGAGTCGTACCAGGTACTCCAGGAGTAAATCCACTGCACAGTATTGCCAATATATACCATAAATGGCTGAGTGAATATTAAAATAGGGCGTCAAACCGTTTGAGAACGTTACAAAGTGCTATATAGTCAAACGCTTTATCGAAGGCCATACCCTCTGAAAAGCTAACTCTCTCTGTCGAGAGTATAACTTCGTGATTAGGGAAGCACATTAGTATGCAATTTTGTGACGTCAACTTAAATTCACTTAGGAATTAGAAAATCGAGAGTCAAACCGTTCGAGAACGTTACCGCCTTGTTTGAGAGTCGACCGGTTAAGTCAGTAGTTTCATGTATCCTGTTATCCCGAAAGTCAAACCGGGTATTCCGGGCGTAGGTCCGCTGTATGTTATTTGCGTTAGACACCCTATTTCACGGTGTAGATATTAAAGTGCAGAGTCAAACCTTTATTTTGTGATATTTATTGGTGTAGATTTTACCGAATGCCTTAACTTCCGAGAACATATCCAGCTATACCGAGGGTGTGACTTCTTGTTCAGAGCCGCAAATTCAGATACACTTTACTTCCGGGCACCTTCATTTCAAGTATGATTTAGAAGCACCAGTGTCATCCCGCTCGAGAACGTTACCAATCTTTATCCAAGACGGACGGCTATGTCAATAGCTTGTCCTCTTCCAAGATTCCAAGTATGAAACCATGTATTCCGGGAGCTAATCCGCTGAACTGTATTGCCAATTGATACCGTAATTCACGGTTGGAATATTAAAGTATCGCGTTAAGGTGTTTCAGCGCATTGCCAATTGTTATAAAGTCAAACACTTCAGGGATGGCCTTACCTTCGAAGAAGCAATCTCGCCTTTTCTAGAATACAACTTCGTCTTCAGAGAAAGAAACTAATCTTCATTTGTGTGACGGGCACCATAACTTGATGTGTGAATTAAACGACCGAAGGTCCGACAGTTGGAGAACGTTACCATCATCTGTGATTGATGAATGCCATAGTCAACAGCTTCACCGATCATGCGATTCCGAGTGCCAAACCATATATTCCGGGAGTAAATCCGCCAAAGAGTATTGGCAATAGACACATTCATTCACGGTTTGAATATTAAAATAGAGCTTCAAGCCGTTTGAGAACGTTTGCAATTGGAATAAAGTCAACCGTTTTATTGACAACGTTACCCTCCGAAAGCACAAGGCGCGTTATCGAGAGTGCAATAAGGTGTTCAGAGGAACCAACTATTATACATATAAGAGCCGGGCTTCTTAATTTCATGAATGAATTAGAAGATCGAGGGTCAAACCGAGAGAGAACGTGAACACGATCTTTAAGAATAGAGCGGCTAGGTCAATAGCTTCACCTATCATGTCATTCCTATAGCCAGACGAGGTGTGCCTGGAGTAAATTCGGTATACAGTATTGGCAATAGACACCTTAATTCACGATTTGGATATTACCAATTGGTATAAAGTAGAAATTTTAACCGTAGATCTTACCTTCCACGAACCTCACCCGCGCCTTCGAGAATATAACTTCGTGTTGAGAGAAAGAAACCTTCGTGGAACGAGAAGCAAATTAGAATATATTCTAGTGACGGGCACCTTAGTTTCGTATATGCATCAGAAGATCGAGTAACTGGCAGTTCGAGAACGTCACCACGTTCTGTCAATAGATTCACCTATCCTATGATTCCGAGAGACAAATCTGTTATCCGGAAGTAAATCCGATGAAAAGTATTTGCAATAGACACCGACATTCACGGTCTGAGTATTAAAGAAGACCGTCAACACGTTGTAGAACGCTACTCATTGGTATAAAGTGGAAAGTTTTACCGAAGGCCTTACCTTCCATGAACCTCACCGGCTTCATCCAGGGTGTAATTTCGATTTCAGAAGAAGAAATTAGTTTTCATTTTAGTCACGTGCTCCTTAACATCATGTATGAGTAGGAAGATTGAGGGTCGTCCATCCGAGAACGTAACCACCTACTTGGAGAGTCGAACAGCTAAGTCAATAGCTTATCATATGCTGTGATTCCGAGTGCCAAACCAGATATTCCGGGAGTAAATGCACTGCACAGAATTGACAAAGGATACGTCAATTCCAGGTATAAATAAGAAAGTAGAAAGTCGAACCGTGGAAGAAAAATTCGTATAATGTCATTCATTTTACCGAATACCTTACCTTTCGAGAACCTAACCCGCTATAGCGCATGTCTTTCTTATTGTTCACGAAAACTAATTAGTAGACACCATGGCAGAAGCACACCATAATTGCAAGTATGCATTACAAGGTAGACTGTGAAGCCGTTCGAGTTCGTTACCTCCTTCCTTGAGAGTCAACGACCTGAGACAATAGCTTCAAATGTATTTGTGATTCCGAGAGTCAAGCCTAGCATTCCAGGAGTCAATCTGCAGAATAGTATTGACAATAGACACCTCAATTCACTGATTGGATATTAAAGTAGAGAATTAAAACGTTGTAGAACGTTACCTACTGGTGTAGAGTCAAAAATTTTACCGACAACCCAACCTTCGGAGATGCTAACCCGCCGCTTGGAGAGTATATCTTCGTGATCAGAAAAGCAAATTATTAAACATTTTAGTGCCGGAGACCTTAATTTCTTTATCAATAAGAAGATCGATGGTCTACCCATTCGAGAAAGTTGCCTTTTACTTTCTTTGAGATACGAACGGGTATGTCAATTGTTTCATATATCCTGTGATACCGAAAGCCAAACGAGATATTCCGAAAGTGAGTGCGTTGTACATTATTGGTAATAGATACATTAATTTGCGGATTCAGTATTTAAATAGAGCGTCACCTCGCGTGCCAACGTTACCAATTGCAATAAAGTCAAGCGTTTTACCGAAGACCTTACCCCCCGAAGAACTATCCCACTGTATGGAGAGTATAACTTCGTACTTAGAGAATCATATTATTGTACCTTATAGTGATGGCATCTTAATTTCATGTATGAATAAAAAGATCGAGTGTCGAGCCGCTAAAGAACGTTGCATCTTTCTGTGAGAGGCGAACGGTTATGGAGATAGATTAACGTATCCTGTGATTCCGAAAGTCAGACCAGGTATTCCGGGATTAAACCTGCTGAACAGTATTGGTAATAGACACCTTGTGTCACAGTTTGAATATTAAAATAGAGCGCCAAACTGTTCGAGAACGTTACCGCCGCTGTGAGAGAAGACCGGCTGAGTCAATACCTCCGACTATTCCAAGATTCCACTGGTCGAACCATGTATTTCGGGTATATATCCTCTGAACAGTATTGACAATAGACATCTTAATCCACGGTTTGATTATTAACGTAAAGCGTCAAACCTGTTGCAGTACGCTACCTATTCGTATAAAGTCATTCTTTTGAGGCCTTACCCTCCGAGAACCTTCCGCGCTGTATCGAGACCACAACATCGTGATCGCAGAAACAAATTAGTATACACTTTAGTGATTGGCACCTAAACTTAATGAAGGAATTAGAAGATTTAGTGTCTACCCGTTTGAGATCCTTAAAAACTTCTTTGAATCTCGCTCTTCTAAGTCAATAGCTGCAGCT
>NW_027471956.1:0-11293 GCF_051020765.1 Lasioglossum baleicum | reverse complement strand
AAACCTGCAGTATCATTTTGGCGAATCCATGTGTTCGACATTTCGATCGAATTAATCACGTAATATTAATACATACGCCAACGACCATACTACGTAGAAAGCACTGGTTCTCGTCCGATCACCAAAGTTAAGCTGCGTTGGGCGCGGATAGTACTTAGATGGGTGACCGCTTGGGAACTCCGCGTGTTGTTGGCACAATTCTCTTTTCTTTTTCTTATTATTTTCTCTTCCTTTTTCTTAAATTTCATATATTTAACACGTTCACCCCGCCGCATTCTCTCGAAGGCTCTGTGATCGGCGTACTCCATATGATAAGTTGCGCATTCATCTGGCAACGCTTGCTCACTTCGGTAGCTCTGCAGTTATCAATGGTTGTCACGAGAGTCCGAGTAGTTGCGTGAAATTCTTCTAAAATTCTTGTAAAATTCTGTTCACGAATATTGAAATATCTATAAAAATGAAATACCGATACTTATTTAAGATAAGTTAACTATAGTCGCTCCCGCTAAAGATGCCGCGTAATCGAACATAGGTTGATAAAAAATAAAGAAGTTGAAAGAAAATAAGAAATGCTATAAATATATTTATTTTTGTATTTTTGGATCTATAAAGTATCACCTAATTTGTAATAAAGGTGTTCTTTCTTACCTTAAAAATTGTTTATTTTTTTAACCCCTATCATTGAGAGATGCAAAGAAAATTTTAAATGCCCAGGAAAGCAACAAATATTTAAGATACAGATATTACAAAGCCAAGACAGCATCGATAATTTGAGCACTCCCGTTTTAAAGCTGTATAGCTTTGCTACTATTATTATGTTGTGCAATATCATTTCACCTCAGTAATTAAAGGTGTGCAAGTTAATAAGTTATAAATACTCTGTTTTGAAACAATTTTTTTCATCGCAAGCACCAGCCAAGCAACGCGCTACAATGAGGCGTAGACGCGACCGCTGATGATCGGTCGCATGCACCGTGCACTGTTTCGTTGCGACGCGCCGTACTGCGAGAGTACCGCGGCGGAGAATCCGTCCGTAGCGAAAGGGTCAAACACGCCTCTTTAACACTAGGTTTACGGGGGTTTTTTGTATACCTATTTCTACGGACACCCGTCAGATTTAGGCTAAAGAAAACCACATATTTTCATTAAAAAAAAAAAAAAAATGATGGGTTTAATTTGAAAACAATCGCAGTATTAACAGACTTAATACAAGTTAATAAAATCTGTTAATATCGTATAATTGAAGCAACCCATCCGTCAAATTGACCAAATTGACCAAATTGACGGGTCCCGTAAATGTAGTGTTAACCATTTTAGTGCCGGGCGAAAAAGAGGTGCTTATGCGAAGATAACCGGCCGAATTTAACGATTTTACTAGGATTTCGAAAAAACCAAAAATAATAAAAACCAAAGAAAAAGCAATATTTACATAATTGAAAAAGCAGCGTATTAAGGAGAAAATAGAGAATGAAACGGTGATGCTAGTTTTTCTATATTCATCGAAAGTTACATAAATAACAAAGGTATAAGCATCTTTTTATCACAACTTTATATAGAACCGTTTATTGCAAAGTATATACTTCCAATTTCCAATATACTTTTTAACAAAATAAGTAATATTGCACAATTTAATATTGCACTATTGTAATTGTTATAGGTAAAATTGCTGAAACAAAATGATGTTATAATAAATATATTTGTGATATTATAAATTTATTTCGAGATAGAGATCTCTCGCAATGCGAATAGTAAGGCGCTATAAGGTGCGGGCCGAAATATCGGCTCTGGCACTTTTCGCCAGTACAGTGAGGGCCTGCTGGCACTAAAAGGGTTAACCCTTTGCACTCGATTGGCGACTATCGGTCGCCATGAAATTTTGAACACTCATATTAATTAATATATCAAATTTAAGACAATATAACAATATTCGAAATATCGAAATCAAATAATTCTACGTGTTAATTATTATACGACTGTCTATTTACCGCTGAAAAACATAATATCAGTTTTATACCAGAAAATTTGTGAATTTCTACACTTCTGTAGCTAAAAGATCGCCGAGTGCAAAGGGTTAACTTCGTTATGTATGCATATTGATAAATAAATACTTTAAAACACAGGTATACATATCGTATACCAGAGAGCTGCAAATAGAGAAATAGAAATAAGAAAATTTCGGAATCTTTTCGTTACCGAATGGTTGCCCTCGGAAAATACTATACCCGACAACACTAAAACAAAACAATGAAAATGTCACATGATTTGACATCACTGATTCGTAAGAATCAGCAGGACAAGGTTATAAGAAGGGCGTGCGCGTTATTCTACCAGACGAATAGGCAAAGTGTTGAATGCAAAGAAGCGAGGAAAAATGTCATAAAACTACGACCTATTGTTCAAATTGTCCAAACTCACCTCAAATGTGTTTACAATATTTTAACCTATACCATGCGACATAGAATAATGTAACATTTTATCTAAAATGAAATTCCTTTTAAAAGTCCAATTGAAAATCCTATTTAACTTGAATAAGAAAAGCGTCACCCATATTTGGGTGTTGAAATACGTGTTAAAAGAAAAAAGCTACCGTGTTTTCTGTGTTCTATATAATTCCGAAAAAAGAAGTTTAAAAAAATATATTCTTTTCAAAAATGTTGAAAAAATTAAGTTTTCAAATAGCACTTTATATATCAAAGCAATAGCAAAGAAGAGAAAATTGCAAATGGGTGACAATAACTTGTGTTTATTATTAAGAATCGAAATTACATTTGCATGATTAATCTCGAGTAAATGTTGCATTACTAGAAATTCATCTAGAAACTTACCTACAAACTGTCTACAATTTACAACAGACCATGTAATTTACAGAACACTTATGGATTTATGGATTTAGAGAACCTTTTGAGAGGCACTTATGGTCCTATTGCTTGGTTACCACGGTTTTCTCACCACTTGGATTTTTTTCTATGCAGTTTTCCGCAGTCAATAGTTATAATAATAATTTAATAATAACATTTCAATATTCCATATTTCGTATTGGAACGGCATATGCTATTGACTGCAGCCATAGAAAAAACTGACCATAGAAAAAAATCAAGTGGGAAGGAATTGGAGATTCACTGTGACCAAGCGATATATTGGGTTAGCAAGAAAGTAATTTCGGTTTGTACCAGTAAGTAGCGCTATATTTCGTTATTCTTTTGTTAGTGTTAGAATTCTTTTCTTTTCCGATTCGGTAGTTGATAGCTTTAGGTCACTATAGAAACAAATTCCATGTAGCTTTATTTAGAAGTGTTAGTTTACAGTCAATTTTACCATGGAGTGCCAAATTTTCGACATTTCGGCATCGTTCTCGAGCATAAGTCTGGTCTGGTCTGCTTCGACGCATACCACTTGGGCCCAAGTTTCGTCGAGCTAAATGGTACGGGAAGGGGTTAATGATGCAAATGGGTTAATGCAAAACCACACATTTTGTTATGAGATTCAGCAATGAAAGCATACGACACCCTTGTTGCTGTTTTTAGCAGAGACACTGAGTAACAAGAGTATCAATCGTTAACCCTTTCGCTACTATGGGTGACTATAGTCACCGGTCACGGGACATCAGCTATACACAACTAACTGGTGACTATAGTCACCGACTGCCAAAATAGTGGGAAAAATTAAAACCAGTGCTATTGTTCTGCTTAGCTTTCTTCGCAAAGGATTGCAAGCGTTTAACTCTTTTCGAAAAGAATTTTCACACGCGATATTACGATTGTTGATTTTCTTCTTTCTTTCATTTTTCCTTTTCAAATTGGTCCTGAATGCTAAATACTTCGTTCACGTAATGTTTCTCTACCTTTGGCACGGCGTTTCGTTCTGCGGCGGGGCCCACCGTAACGAAATGGTTAACAAAGTTCTGCAATTATAGGTATGACTCGTATGACAATTAAAAGACATTCTCAATAGCTTTGCTAATCTACCAAATATATCACATAGATTAAATAGAATCAGTAAAAGCAACAGTGATAATACGATGATTATGAGACAATTCATGGCTGCATTACTAGAAGAATATATGAACATTTGTACTGCTTGGGATTCGTCAAGACCAGAGGACAGAACCATGGAAAAATTGAAGCGAACACTCCAGATAGAAGAACTCTCAAGTGGAACCAAAACCTGTTTTCAGAACTGTCTTCAAGAAGAAGAAGAAGAAGAAGAAGAGGAAAAATCAAAAACAAAATAAACATAAACATGAAGAAAAGAATAAATAAATCAGGAAACAACAGGGGAAAAAAGAAATGCAACTTTTGTAACAAACTTGGTCGCAATGAAAAAGAATGCTAGAAAAAAAGGAAACAATTTCCTCCGTGTAAGTACTGCAAGAAGTGCAATCGCACTGAAAGGGCAACTCTTACTATGAAGAAAACAACGGGAAGGAAAGAAATGAAACTACTTTCCTAGCCGAAAGTCATATAACACATCAAGATTCAGAGATGGACAGAAAATTTATCTACAGTAGTGGCTGTGCAGGATATAAGTCTGGTGAGAAAAATGTTTCGACTGGCCTAAAGAAAAGAAACCAAGTGAATAGAAATGTTGCAGAAAAGGAACATTGTATGATTGCAAATAAAATTGAAACAGTTGATGGTAAAAATGTTATCCTGAAAGGTAAAAGTCGTGTGAAAAAGCTATCCAAAAATATACTGTCCTATAAAATATACTGTAAAATAATGGAAATCCACAAACAATGGTGGAGTAGTTATGTTTGACAAAACATCCGTGAAAATACTCGCAACTGGTGAAATTGACAACCGCAAAAACAATATCATAATTAAGGGAAAGAAAATAACAACAAGCTTTATGAAGTTGATGTGAGCAATAATAATAACAAGGTACTTCTAACTGAAAAAATGGAAATTATGAAGTAGCACTGTAAAATTTGCCCAATTTGTGTGCAGAAATACATCAATCGATATGAGAAATCAAAGAAGCTCAGTTCTATGAGTCCTGTGTTATCTGAACGAAAACATGGCATCCTAAAATAAAAAATATATTTGTATAAAAAAGTTTATTAAAAAATTCATTGCTGAAGGTGAAGCACAATTTAAAAACAGAGATAATTTGCTGTGATAATGGAGGTAATATAGAAGTGATAAATTCAAAGTTTCATGTAAAAACAGAGAAACTAGATCTCAAAAAACTCAATGCTTTGGTACAGCAGTATCAAAGAAAGAAACCTAGGCAAACTAAAGAAACTTGGGAAGAGAGCTATAAAAGGCATTTTTATTGAATATTCTGACTACAGATACCATATTTCGGATGTAATTGAAACAAAGGTCTATGTGTCCAGAGATTTTATAATCCATCGAAGCTATCGAATGTTATTTCAATTTTCTCCATAGTCGAATTTTTTTCAAAATTCTCTAAATTACAAAGACATATTATATTTTGCTCTATTTATTTTTCCAAAAAGTAGGAAAGGGAATTGGCACGAAACTAGCTAATGAACGGAACAACCAATTTTGCAAGCATTTGGCATCGTATGCGTAATGTATGTTGCACATCTACTTACATGTAGCAGTCATATGTGCCCATAATTATGAAAGTGGTCCAAGTCAGATATTTCTTCTTTCGAGATATTTAATGAATTGCATTTGCATAAATTGAATGAAAAATATTTTTACATTTTTACATTTTCAAATATTTTTCTTTAGAATTTAACTGGTCTTGATTAATGGAAATTTATTATGAATACGAAATTTTCTGTGAATTTCGTACGAAAATGTTGTCTTTAAAGCTTAAATTGACATGGACCATTTTTAAAATCAACCGAATGTCCTATAAATGACTTAAATCAATAAAGAACTATGAGTTTTATTTGAAACGATAAACTTGATGAAATAATTCATGAACTTTTATCAATAATTCGAAAAAAGTGATGCATTTTTATCATTTCGAGTTTTTCAGATTTTCAAAATGTTCCTGAAAAATTCGAGGAATGTATGGTAGTAAACACGTAATATCTTTACGTATTATCTTCTCCCGATACTGGTCTAGTGGTGGTGTATAAAGGAAGAGCTTAACATTTCCGTATATTTTGGGTCTTCCTATTTTAGGGGAACGATCGAAAACGTGGGATTCAGGAGCATCTAAAGTAGTTTTATGGAACATTTTATATAGTTTATTTTTCACGAATCTCATCCATGGTATTTGCAGCCAAGAGACAGATTCGGTCGCGGTATTTTTTCCTCTTCTTGTTATTCACTCTTCTAGTGATTTCGTTGAAATGAAATCGGTCTGTAACATTCGTTTTATGGAAACTGTATTTCTTCTTCTACACTTTTCTATCAGATCATAATAATGCTCAGGGTTGTACAAGTAATTTGCTTTTTTTTTTATTTTCATTCCTATGAAAGCAAAATCACGGTCATTCGATAGAAACCAAAAAAATTCGATACCAAAAATTTTCGACCTAGACCACTTTCATAATTAACACTAAGATGAATTCCATATAATGTTGAAATTACAACCACCATATAATGGTTCATTTTTTATGATATCGTAAAAATTACATTGAACAAATTTAGTTTAAAACAATATGGCGTAAAATAACTGATACACTCATTTTTTTTGTTGAAAATTTTGACTTAGACCACTCTCGTAATTACCGGCACATATACGATGTTGCAAACAAAGAGCTCTAACGACAGTGAGATAGAAAAGAGCGTGAATGGTAAATGTGGAAAACGAATTTGAATATTATTTTCAAATATTCATTATAAGCCGCTGAAAAGTCTTTATCGACATCATCCTTATACAACATGTAATATGAAAATGATTTAAAATATGAAAATTATTAGTAAAATCAGATAGTGCATGGATACTTAAAGAAAGAATGGGAAAGAAATGATCATATTGAAAAAAAGAATAATAATAATTTCATATTTTCATCTATTTCAGCAATTCATATTAAAAAGTGTCGAATAATTTTATGCTTTGACGTATCTAGTCGGTAATGAAATTGTCAATAAAAGTTTATGCAATTATTTATTTATTAATGAGTCATCCAGCTTCGCTACTGACATACGCAGCTTTGTCACGGTAAAAAAAGCTGTTGGGTCTCTGAAGACCCCGTTACCGTGACGCGAAGGTTAAGAAAGCACGGCTCCGTAGGAAAAGTAAATTTTGCTTAAAATAAAAATAAATATATACACTTTTATGTTACAAAATCCGAAAAAATATTCAACTTTTATTTTTTTTTTTTTTTTTTTTTTTTTCTTTTCTTTTTTGTTGTTAAATAATTTTCACATGAAAATTAACAATGCTTTATTAACCCCTTCCCGTGCGGTTTAGTTCGACGAAACTCGGGCCAAAGCGGTAGGCATCGACGCGCGCTAAACAGACCAAACTGATGGTGATGGCTGTAAACAGTCGCAATACGAACAGAAATGTAGATGCCCACGATACCTGCGTTATAGTCAATTTCACGCGATACTGCTGTTGCGGAAGCCTAATTCTCTAATTCTTTTACTTTTATAAATTTTATAGATATTATAAATTTATTATACTTGGTATATAATAGCGTAGTATATATTAGTTGTATATATATTATTGTAGGAAATATACAACAGTTTCAAAATTTCATTGCATGAATAAAGAACGTCTAAAGAAGCTAAAGAAGCGTCTTGAAATGTAGTTTGGTCCTCTTTCGCTCCTCGCGTAGTACGTACCGATACTACGCCTAAAAGTAAATGGCATATTATTTAAAAAAATTTCATCATAAAACCGAATGAATATCTAAAAAGAAAGGTACTGATAGGAACTAATATTCAGTCACGATCGTAACGGGCAAAAGATCAGTCCGCGAGCTCGGCTTGTTATGTTTACGTTTGGTCCAAGTATCTGGTCGCGAGTCTGACTAGTGATATTCATGTTTGGTCCGAGTATCTGTTCGCGAGTCTGACTCGCGATATTCGTGTTTCGGCCAAAATCTTCATCGCGTGTCAGACTCGCTAAAATGCGGGAAGGGGTTAATTATTATTCAGCCTTCTCCAGTTTGTGTATGAAGGAAGGGGTATATAATGTAATAAATCCATTAAGAAGTTGAAGTTGTAGTCGAAGTCCTCAGTTCGAGACACCATTTCAGTGTTCCTTTTTTGCCTTTTTACTCTTACCATGAAAAATCATACTCAAAGATTCACAAGTTTTCTCTTCGGATATTTTAACATATTCAATATTCTGGTTCAGTTTTTTCTTGAATTTGTTATAAACTAATTATTAACAAATTGCTGAAAATTACAAGGGCATATCCGGAGACGCGCAAGAATCCGTTAGCGGATTGAAAGTGAAATTTGAAATTAAATTGTTTATAAGAAATTCATTGCACATTAATCACATCAACTTTTTCATCGCTTCGTTAATCAGCGAATTTTCGTTTTACAAAATCTCAATGATTTGAAATATATTAAGAATGAAAAGATCATGTAAAAATGTAACTATTAAGATAGCTACCTCGATTTTTTGAAAAATATTCTAAACGTCTTGAAATTTCAGAATATGTCTCGTTTTTCACAATAATCACAATTTAAATAGCCGATGGTCACTAATCTTTACGCACGGCGAGTGTACTCGTCGCAAAAAAAAAAGAAAATACTGCAATTTCTCCATGACGAGTATACTCGTGAAGCGCAGTTAACTAGTTTTAGTTTTAGTTTTAGTTTAGTTTTTGTGTAGAGAATTTGTGAGACAGTATGAGAATCTGAATCTAACTTTTCGCAAGCAGCGTAAATTGCGCAAATACACAAGTCTACATACATTTGAAAGTTCTGTATGTACATTTTTCGAAAAATCGAGGTTGCTATCTTAATAGTTACATTTTTACATGACATAGCAAATTTGTAATTTTAACACGTTAAAACAGAGTAGAATTTTTGATGAAGCAAATTTTCTTATCTCTTACCGTTTTCGATGCTAACTCCAGGCCGACTTGATTTACCGCAACTAAAAAGAATACCTGTAATATTTTTGGTTATTTTTTAAGCTTACCAAGCTTCATCTAAATCAAGAGGCGGACCGTTCGCGGCATCGCCTTATTCGCTCTGCGTAAATATTCAACATAATAAATGTTTGTAAACATTGAAGTTCCGGTGAAAGCAATAAAAGGAATATCTCATATTAGCGAGATAGATGGAGATAGTAGTAATATTACTAATGACACGGCATTCAAGCGCCGAAAATATGCCTCATGCCTGTGATAAAGACTAGAACTTTGCAGAAGCAGAGAAAACGCAAAGAAATGCAGAGGAAAGCTTGGAGAATAAAAAATGTAAGATCGGTCAGAAAAGATTTATCAGGAATGGGTTAGAAATAGAACTTTGGCTTCTAAAATTCGAAATTCGAGTAACTGAACAGTCGGGACTCGCAAACTCCTAGTCGTAAACAAAGCTAATAATACGTGAAATTTTCGAAGCCCGAGATAATCTATACCCTAGAACAATACTTGGACCTGAAAAGTCAGATAATCACAATCAGATTAGATGAAGAGGTAGCATGTTTTCAATACCTCCATCTACGATGTACAGTGTACATGTTAAAAATAAATACCTCGTTTCTTTCTCCTTACCCATATTAACCCTTTGCGGACGAGTGTCGGATATATTCGCCCAAATCTCGCGCTGCGGTTGGCGAACGTAAGATACGCATGAGAATACTAGCCTAAGAAGTCAAGTTGCCTGGCAATGAAATTCTTATATCAGGAATATCACAGGAAATGCAATATAAAAAGAGTTATCCCATTTGAATTAGTACTACGTCATTTGGTAGATCAATTGATTGGAGATTTTCGAGATGCTGATCCCATAGCCTCCTTCGACTTCTAGAATAGTCGAAAGCCGCAACGGCCTTCTACATATTATTAGGCGAGAAGTAAGGGTTTTGTCGTATGCTCTAATCGAAAAGTAAAACATGATAGGAGAGAGTCGAGCTACTGTTGGGCGACTTGTTCAGCTAAACCGGCCTTGTACATAGGTGATTGTTCCGAACTATGTCACACAAAGGACGAATCGTGAATCGTAAAACGTATCATATGTAAACACGACTAAATTTCTTCGTTTATGATATTGTTGGATTTCATGAATGAAATTCATGTTATTTGAATGAATAAATATAATAAATTATAACGCAAACGTGCGACGTGAACATTTTCTTTACTGTACGCTCCAATACCTGTGGTCCACAGCGACGCTCGACCGTCGAACGGCTCCGTCCGCAAACGGTTAAATGTATTAAAGAGTAGATTAGGAATTGAAAAAATCAGACGTTTATGTATGACATGATTTATTTGACATATACAACTATTAATATAGTTATGTCACGTTGATGATACTTCATTTATGTTTAAGCAATGACATACTGTCTGTCTCGCTTACACGATGCAACGTACTAAATAGAAAAGAGAGAGAGAGAGAGAGAAAGAAGGAAAGAAAGAAAATTGTAACTAGTATTGAGATAACAAACAGTTTGTACGTAGCTGATTATTATGCGGCTAGTTCGTAAATGGTATGCGAGGCAATTTACGACGATACACGTTTTAATTATTTTTCTACTTATCAATAAGCAAGCCAAATTTAAAACATACATAGATCAGATGAAATAACCGAATCCAAATGTACGTTTTATAGCATCCCAGTAATACCTCTCCCAATTTTCTCTTGTAGATTCTTCCTCGCTGTGAACAGACATGATTATCAATTATCTTCATATGGAATCACAGTTTATTCAAGTACAACATTTCAATATATTTTCATAATGTATTTAAGCAATACATATAAATAGGATTATAATGTTTTTTTGTCAATTTTGAATTTAATTATGTAATTTACAAATTTCTCTTTTTTCCACAAAATTTCAACAAATTCGAATAATATGTATCATCTCGTAGCGATAAATAACTATAAAATAGTAGGCAAAAAAGATTTTAATCAAAATATCACTTCCAGAAATATCAATGATAATGTTTAATTGGACGGACATAGAGTTAACATGTTCCCTGCTGGATCAGTTTTCCATTATTTTGTCTACATACCAGATTATATAACTCGTATGTGTCTCTTTAATGGACTATAATATAGTTAAACTATTAAAATTAATTGTTTCTCTTACTACATAGTGGCGATCACCGTTCACGTACTCACTATCAGAGAGAATTAAGTTTCAAAGTTTCTCCGAACTTTTTGGTAAATGCTCCACTTCCTATATATATATATAACAAAGTAATTCATTAATTAGTAAAATAAGTGCCATCTTT
>NW_027471955.1:0-12156 GCF_051020765.1 Lasioglossum baleicum | reverse complement strand
GTCGAAGTAAGAACTACTCCGGTGGTGAACGATGTCGATAGTAATGGTGGTGACCGTGATGGTTAAGGGAATATAACGGGACTGAAGTTCGTACGAGATGGTCGAGAGAGCGCGGCATTCGACCGGATAATCGACAGCGGGGCTCGTACATCTCTTCACTCCTGTTCCCTCGTTTATCGTGCAACGTGTGTTTCGTCGATTCGTAATTGTCGTTGCTTCGAATATCGCGTTATCTAGCGAATGAAAATGTTACAGCAGCACCAAGACACTCTACGTATATATTTGTACGTATATACGTATATATGTACAAATATATATATACAGATTGTTCGACCACGTTATACCAAGCTCTCTTTCTCTCTCTCTCTCTCGCGCGCGTTACACGATTCGATAGAGAAGTCGTAAATATCGTTTAATCGTGTTTTATCGTCCGCGTGGAGCACGGTCGCACGCGTGATCGAAACGAATCGTACGGTCGTTGGGATCCCCACGATTCGCTTTCGTGCTTCCTATTTAACGAATTTCTCGATTTCCCGTTACTAGAGCGAAACGTTCGTTAATCGTCGTTAGAGGTTGCTTCTGTACGTTAGAACGTCATGATACCTTTAATGAGTAGAATGATACTGGAGTATAGGAAGTAATTAACGGCTTAATTATACCGCGAGGAGTGTTCATCGGTAAAGCTTGAATACAGACGAGCGTGCTCGCCTGGCGGCCGTTGTTGATAACCTGAATAGTGTTCGAGTGGCGGCGATGACGTTTCGATTGGCAATCCAGCGACCACTTTTATATTTCGTTTCGTTAACGGCCCCGTGTAGAAGCGTCAGGTTTTTTCGTGTTCGCTCGAAAACTGGTCGAACACGGTCCGGTGTGTCTGCGCGACTAAACAAATATAACTAAGAGAGGTGGTTCGATGCTGGTTATACGTGCACCTTTCGAGGAACGCAATTGTGTACACTGTCACGGTCTTCATTTGCGTCTGTCCCCTCCCCTCTCGTCTCATTTCCTTCTTCGATCAACTTTCATGCACGGTTCATTGAATACGTTTGCAATCTTTCGCCTTTTCGTCGCGATATCTATTTCTACTCGATCGAAACTATCGATCGAAAATATTCCTCGAACACGGTCAAACGGACGATGATAATAAGAACCGATCGAAAGGAAACGGCTGTTTCAGCTGATTCAATAATTTTTGACGTAATCGCGTTAGATAATTCCTCGGCAGAATAAACATCGATACCTCTGAGAACTTTTTTAACGAACCCCGTGTCGTTCCGCGTTAACTCCAAACTCCGCCGCGGTCTAGACCGCTCTCGTGGCGCTGCCGTCGCGGGGTCAGAATTTGTTTTGAAGTAGACGGTTATGTGTACAGCGATCGCAACGTCCTTTTACTTCTATCTCTCCCTGTCTTTATTCTTTCTTCTTTCTGCCTCTCGCTCTCTCTCTCTCTCTCTCTCTCTTTTTCTTCCTTCCTCCCCCCCTTCTGCCTCTCTTTCTTACTCCTTTTTTTCGCCTGTAACACGTATGTCGTAATCGTCGCGCGTAAGCGACTCTTTTTCTCCCTGTTTTCGGTTTTTAACTCGCCAGAAGAAAGAGGAGGACAGAGCATAATACGGAAAGAGGTTGGTGAAGCGCAGGCTGATCGATAGTCACACCATCATTTGCTTTTCACAGCTCCGTTGGCTCGCCGCGCGCGACTTCCACTTTTATACGGCCGATTTAATGAAGCGACCGTAGAGAGTTTGCACGATTTCGTTACGTAATCCATTTATCAGGAAGTCGAGGTTGAATCGAGCGATGTCGAAAGACGAAGGAGAGGCGGCTATCGAAACCCGCGCGACACGACATTTCAGAAATCTTCGATCGCGATCGTCGATGCAACGCGCCGCGTCGCATACGCGTGTGTACACGGTGTGTTACATGTGCGTGTGTGTGTACTGCACCATGATGACGTGCCATTCACCGTGAAAACCATTCACTCAAGGTATTAACAAGGTCGTGCAAGGTCGTGCACTGCTATCCTGCATTTCTACCGAATATACAACGACGCGGAGCGCTCGCGACGGACATCGCGCGCACACACGTACACACGTATATCGAGATTTGCGCGCGAAAGCAACGGAACCCGGTATCGATCCGAATGCGTAGAAAATGCTATTGATTCTCTCGGCCGACCCGTCGACCTCTTCTCCGCGTTGTGTAGTCGCGAGGAGGCGGAGGCAGGATCCTCTCTCTCTCTCTCTCTCTCTCTCTTTCTCTCTCCCTCCCTCTCTAGCCTTTGCTCTCCTCTCGGTATCACTGGTTGAAAAAGTTGCTTCCCGTTTCTCGCATTTTTCACGCGCATCTTTTTTCCACCGCTGCACCCAAGGATTTTTAACGGTTAGCCGTCGCCATTGGCTACCTTGTGCTTTATCTCGGTCGCGCTTCTTCCTCTTCTTCGTCTTCTTCGCGCGCTTCGTAAAATTCCAAGATCTCGCGAATCTTCAAAACACGCGCTATCTTTCTCCGCCCCGAGTTTCTTCTTTTTCCTTTTTTTTTTCCAATTTCACATTATTCCTTTTCTTTTTACGTACGTATACGCACACTTTGTCCGAATTATATCATCGAGTATCTCGACTCGGTCGGAGATGCGAATTGCTGGAGTCAATGGTTATCTGCCGGGGCCGATAAGCGGATCCCCCAATAGTACGATCCGTTTCTTTCGATCGTGGGCGACCGGTCGGGTACTACCTGTTCAGCTATTTCTAGCTCTCTTTCGTTCGTGTAACGAATTCCGCCCTTCGGCCGAGGAAAGTCATTTCTGCCGCATCTTTGCGGTCTCCGGCGAAACAAATGTTGCGTACGTGACCGTGATTGGGCTGGCGAAGGGGTGAGGAGAGGATTACATAAAAGGCACGAACCAAGCGAGTCGCCTATTCGCCCAACCTACGTCCTCCAGGGTCGTACACCCACGTTCATACTCGTGCGTATCGTCTCGCGGGCTTATATGGACGATTATGCATGCAGGCGTTATCGTATATATATATATATACACACACACAGATGCGCGGGCGCAGAGATCACATAGACGTTCTTCAGAGGACTCGTGCAGGATCGCGTGTACGATTTTCAAGAAATTTTCCATGTGTAAGAATTCTCGGGCCATCGCTATCGCCTGACGTTTCCGCACGCGTTTGATCACGAAGCAGGAATTAGTAATACGCTTTATAAATGTGTGCATGCATACGTACACACGGCAAATGATTCATACGAACGTGAATCACTTATGTACGAACGAGTTCAACTCCGGCGCGGGTAATCGAAGAGCGGATTATTTATTAAGACGCGTTATTGAAAAGGATGATTACCGGGGGTTTTTCTGTCAGTTGGTAAACTCTGTCCCGTCTTTATCGCCGTAGATCACGAGAAGGAAGGACATGATAAACTGTGGCCGATGAAGAAAAGAGCACGAGCACGAGTACGAGCAGGAGCACGAGCAAGAGCAAGCGGCTTCGTCGAGGAAGGCGAGAAGAAGCGACGACGAGGCGGCAGCAGCAATACCAATAAAAAGATCAACACTAGATCTGATGTTAGCGGACATTAACGGTAACTTGGCGGATCTGAGAAGCGAAGCGATGGCGTCGCAGAGGTTTTGTCTGCGCTGGAATAATCATCAAAGTAATCTACTCTCCGTTTTCGACCAACTACTCCATGACGAGTCGTTCGTCGACGTTACGCTGGCCGTGGAGGGTCAGCTACTCAGGGCACATAAGATGGTGCTGTCGGCGTGTAGCCCCTACTTTCAGGTAAGGAGGAAAGAACAATGCGCCCCTCCGGCGCTGCGCCGAGGTTGCGAGAGAGAGAGAGTGAGTGAGAGAGCGAGAGAGAGTGAGAGAGAGAGAGAGAGAGGTCCTGGAGGAGGAAATGCGCTTTCTTTTCGAGGACCGATGAATCGCGTTCTAGGACGTTATTAATAATTCATAACGGTAGATTAATTCATGACGCGTATTAATAATTCATAAACGTTTTCTTGCCCCTGCCAGGAGCAGCCTATACGCGGCCAATCTATACTGATCGTGGATTTTTTCCTGTTTTCGCAGGCCCTTTTCGTTGGCCACCCCGACAAGCACCCGATAGTCATTCTTAAAGATGTCCCCTACGTGGACATGCGCAGCCTTTTGGATTTCATGTATCGCGGAGAGGTCAGCGTCGACCAGGACAGGCTGACCGCCTTCTTGAGAGTCGCTGAGTCTCTCAGGATAAAGGGCCTGACCGAGGTAAACGAGGACAAGTGTGACTTGCCTAGTATTACCTCTTCGTTGCTTGGCAATCAAAACACAGTACCTCCACCTCCACCGAATCTACATAGAATAAACCAAATCGGGCCTCACCACCATGTCTCGCAGAAGAGGATGCACCATATGTCGAACCATCCTCTGCTTGGTTCGGCGTTATCCGCGCCAAAGAGGAAACGGGGAAGGCCGAGGAAGCTGAGCGGCTCCTCCGACACACCGATAGGCGAGATCTCGGGTCAGGAGCTGCAGTCTTGTTCGGGGGCAGACCTCGTGCAAGGCTCGCCCGAGCTGATGGAAATGAAGATGAGTATCGACTTTCAGAGCGAAAGCACCGGCAATACCGGCAGAAGCGGAAACGTCGCTGCCGCCTCGGCAAGTAGCAACAACGTGAGCAGCAATAACGTCGGGAACTCGGCATCAACGGGAACCAGTCTGGCCGCTTCCTCCTTGTCCTCCACGAGGAAGGACGAACCAACGGAAAATGGTACTGACACGCCCGAGTCGCTGGCACCTCGCGTCAAACGGGAGCCTGAACCAACGCCTAGCACCTCTGCCCAAGGTAACCTCTCGTTTTCTTTCTCTTCTCTATCCTCTCTTTCACCCTTTCGTCTCACCTCTTCGTCTTCGAGTTCTCTCATCCGTCCCGTCTTTCTCTCTGTTAGCCTCTGACGAGACGTTCGCACGGCCGCACAGTAGACAAGGGAGCGAAGGTTTCAAGCAAGGTAAGAGATACCATTATTAGCTTACACCGATTAACAGTTTTGCGCCACCTTTTAATCGTCATCTCAATAATCTTTTCATATCTCTCGATACGAGCGTTTACCAGCATCGACTGATTTTTTTCACGCTTTCTCGAACGGCGAACCATTTCTTTACCAGCTCGCGATCGAGAGAAGCGTAACACTGATACCTCTATATACCGATGTGAACAGAGGCAAGTTGTCGAGTAAACGCAAATTCATTTTACAATTTTAGACCATGCTCCGACATTTCCGGAGCCTGAATTTTACCTGCGGTAGACGGTTGTTTGTATATATGCTGGTATTTTCGAAATGTCTATATGGTTTTATACACGCCAGATGCTTGGAACGAGTACGAAATCGAATTTGAAATGGTAGAGAACGATTGAACGTGCGAAGATCCTCCGAATTTGAAGCGATTCGCGAAGTATACCTATCCACGCGGATCAGTGGCGAAACCGTGGAGGATTATCGCGGTTGTTTTAACAATCGCGTATGCTTATCGATATTTTAATAATTCATTCCCTCGTTCCATTTGAATTGCATAAAAATAAATTTAACTTTGTCGAGGTCGATCAAAGATAATTACGCACGGACATTTCATTTGCAAGCTTTTCTGCGTGATTTTACATTCTAATCTATCACGATTACTCGATCACATGTTTGCCTATCATTCGTTTTTTTTTTCTTTCTTCTTTTTTCTTTTTTTTTTTCCTCTCCCGAGACGATGTCCATCGTCTTCCGGCGGATTCGATGCCGAAAGATGGAGAAAAAAAAAAGGAAAAAGAAACGATATACTTTACAATGTGCTAATGAATTTGATTTTTCAGAATTTTCGTCCGTTAATTTTTACACCTTGCTCGTCATTGCGCGACTGCAAATTAATTGCGAATGCAGTATCGCAGCAATGTTTCCGGGGAGGCTATTTTCGGTCATAGGCTCGAGTACACTGTTTTTCAAAAAAAAAAAAAAAGATAAAAAAAGTAAAAAAGAAAGATACGTCAAGGCTCGAGTCGATGAATTTGTTGACGAGTGCAATTCGTTAAGATGTTAACTCGAGGATACCGCCTGAGCTAGCATCCTTACATGAAATTTGAGTCAACAAATCTCGCAGAGTACTGAAAACGAAAAAAAAAAAAAAAAGATCGCGCGATTCGCGTGTCTGGAGCAGGTGAATAGGCTCCCAGGAGTTTCATGCGTGTCTCACGTGTTTCTAAAGTCGGCCTGTTTGAAAAAAAAAAAAAAAAAGACAAAAGTACTAACAATAACAATATATAACCGTTTCCTTTTTTCGTGCAATCTGAAACGAATCTTTCGGCACTGTGTTGAGCCGAAACGTATCGAAACACGATGCGCACCGGTGTTTCACGGGCTTTTTAGAAAACGAGACCTCTACTCGAGTCACGCGTGTCGACCTGTGACAACTCGAGATATATACATATATAAAAAAAAAAAATCTCAGAAAATATGTATATATATGCATATATACGTATACATATATATTTACGAAAGAAACAGAGTGTACGAGAGAGAAAGGAAGCCGCCGTCTCGTTGAGCCCGTACAGGCGTTTCGAAACGACGAGACGTTCGAGCGGAGTCGAAAAAATATATATTAAAAAAAAAAAAAACGAAAACGAATTAAAAAAAAACCAAAAAAAAAAAAAACAAAAAAAAAATACGTGCAAACAAACACACAAGATAATATACTCCCTTTTGAATGCTGTAGCCTCCAAAAATCTAACCTACCACCCACCGATTGTCGTTAAGGGACATATGTATTTATATATACATATAAAATATACATACCCATGTAATTTATGCTCGGCCAATGCGCAGCGCCTCGTTCCTTCTTCTTCACGCTCGTTCTCCACACTCGTCTGCCTAGATTTATATATATGTACAATCTCTATTTACTGTCACTTTTACTCACGCCCCCCGCCCCCCCTTTCGATTCCCGATTATTCACTATATTATATATATATATATATACATACGCATATACGTATCCGTGTATGTACATATCCACACACGTATATATATATATACATATGCACACGCGCATGTACATGTACATATGCATGCGCGTATTTATTTAAGTATATATATGTATGTATATGTAGAAATATGTATGTACACGCCTCATGATAATACATCCCCGCACGAATGAGAAACGCTTCGCTGCCATTGGCCACTTGGTAAAAGGAGGGGGTGGAGCCAGCTTTTAGCGGTGCTTACTTTTTTTTCTGATTTTTATTTAAAACGCTGGTTTACTTTTTTTTTTTCACGTTCGTTCGTTGCAAGGAAGTTTGAACGCAATCATACATAATATTATGTTGCGCCCGATGTGACAGACCGCGGTGAGATGGATAATATAAAATATGATAAAACAAAACCAAAACGAGATAATACGACGAAAAAAAAAAGAAACAAAAAAAAAGAAAAAAGGAAAGGAAAAACGAGAAAAAAAGAAAAAAGTGTGCGTAGCTTTTTCTTTAACGGACAACGAACGTCGGCAGGTTATCGCTTCCGCCTTCTCTTGCGTTCTTCTCGTTGCCTGGTCGCGAGTATTCACGACGGAGGAAATGAAACGGAGAAACCGAGAATTCCGGATTACCGAAGTTGTACCGACGAGAACCGGAAAGCGGATAACACGGATGGATAAGGACACAGGACGGAAAGAGAGTGCGAGAGAGAGAGAGAAAGAGAGGGACAAATGGATACGATGATGTGGGAAGAAAGAGAGAGCGAGAGAAAGTGAGAGAGAGAGAGCGAGAGAGAGAGAGAGATCAATTCATAGATTAAAAAAAAAAAAAAAGAAAAATAGAATCCAAGAGTGTGACGTCTTTTTTCTTTTCCATGAACGAAAGAGAGAGAGAGAGAGATAGAGAGAGAGAAAGAGACAATAACGAAAGAAATTACTTTACTTGACGTACGCACACGCACGCGCGCGCGTGACAGAGTGCTTCGAAGATGTCGAACATGATGATCGTTCGGTAGTGACCGTGAAACGTGTTGCTTTGTTCTCTTTGCGCAGGTGAGTTGAGATTATCTGAGTCACCATTCGATCTCTGAGAGATTACCTTTGCGCGGGGGAAGCGAGGGAACTAGGGGAGGCCAGCCGCTCAAAAAAACGAAAAATATACATATAAATAAAACAAACCGAAAAAACAAAAAAAAAAAGTTAGAACGAATATATATATATGCACGCCATATATATATACGCGCACACGTGTATATATGTGTGTATAGATAAAAAAAAAGTAAAAAAAAAAAAAAAAAATAAATAAGTAAAGTCATAAAAAAAAAAAAAAAAGTAAAACGAAACCGTTCCGAAAAATACCCGGATATGTCTAGATAAAGAGAAAGTCGAGATAAAAAGAACAGCGACGTAACAGCGAAGCCGAAAGCGGATTTAAACTAACGTATAACAAAAGTTACCAAAAAAAAAAAAAAAAAAAAATTGCATCGATGAAGAGATAACCGTTGCTTCTTCTCGAGCGTCCTCGATCTCGATGGATCGCGATCTACCCAATAGAGAAATGGATATACAAATATGCGTATTTGACTGTGACGGGACGCACGGACGATTTTAGGAAAAAAAAAAAAAAAAAAAAAAGATTTTTTTCTCGAAATGGGGTGGGGGTTGGTTCTTTTTTCAACTCGCATATACGTGCGGCACTAACGCACGCGTATGCGTAAGGCGTTCGTCTCTGGCTGTGTGTGTACGCGTGTGTGAATGTACCTTCGCGAGAGAGAAAGAGAGAATGAAAGAGAGAGAGAGAGTCCAGGTGAACGAGAGCGGGACAAGCTTAAACGGCGTGTAAGACTACGAGAGGGTGGAGTGCGAAAGGGAGAGAGAGAGAGAGAGAGAGAGAAGAAAGGGCGAGTGGATGAGCGAGAAAGAGAGAGAGAACGTGGAAAGAGCGAATGTGCGAGTGCGTGGATATCCATTTGGAAGAAAGGAAGAAAGAGAGGGCCTCGTCGAGTCGCTGAAATGCTCTTCGTGGTATGGCAAACGAGACCGTAACGGTCCTCTTCGCAGCCGTACGGGATCGGGGCAAAGCCGCGACGAACAGCGAGCAGCAGCGGCGGCGAAAGCGTGCGTGAGAGCGAAAGAATCTGAAGAGGGAATGACGACGAACACACAGAGGGAAAGAAAAAAAAAAAAAGAAAAAGAGAAAGGGGGTGGGGACACGGAAAAGCGGGTGCGGCATAAAACACTTGAACATGGGACAGAGTTGACGGACAGCCGGTTCGAATACGGTGACTCTTTTTTGCTGGCTCTACCCTTCCTCTTGCTTCCCCCCACAAAATATAGGATATACGTTATATATATCAGTACATTATATTTCTATACACATTACTATGATATACGATTACTTTCCGCGTGCTTAAGTCAGATTGATAATATCTATTTATCTATATATATATAAACGTAATGCTAAGATTAAGAACCGCGGAGGGTGGCAGACGTCGAGAACTGTTTAAAGGAGAGAGCTTTCTTCGTTTTCAGACTCGGAGGAGACGTCGAGTGGCGGTGGCTCGCAGTCACCGACTCACATACGCATCAACTTCGAGCGATGCTTTCGCAAGGAGTACAGCGCGGTCGTCTCTTCAAGGGAAAACATCATCGTCGACGACAACCGCGTCGATGGAGGACTCGCAGCAATACTCCGACTCCGAGCTGGAGCAAAAGATGTCGAAAGACAATTTGAGGCAGTGCCATATTTAATCTGGTCGCCGGTTGAGTCGGAGATCAGTCAAAAGCGACTTCGAAGGATCGTTTAAGGTCGAAAACGAGAGAACCGAGGGTTCAGTGCGGGACTTCTGCGTGAAAGAGGGGCGACGTATACCGGTGTACCGTATGCCATCGTACCTACACACACATCAGCAATTTCTGCCGGCACTACGTCACCTCGCACAAGCCTAACGTCAAGTACTATCCTTGCCCGGTTTGTTTTAAGGAATTCACGCGGAAGGATAACATGGTCGCCCACGTTTAAAATCATACATAGCCTTAAGCCGCACATGAGTCTTAGCAGCAGTGGCAGCAGTAGTATGGGCCAGCAGCGGTAGACCGCTCTCGGTGCGCCCTCTTCTCTTCTCAGGCTTACGTTCCCTGGCTCTTTCCCTTCGCTCTGTCTCTTAGAGAACAAACGCCGAGACCACCGTCACCGCGCTCTCCTCCTGCTCGCGTCCCGGAGGGGAGGAGGCGTCGTCGTCGTTGGCCAAGAGCGACCGGTCGCGTTGTCGACGATGAATCGTTAAGGAGTCGGGGAACGTTGCGTCGTCGGAAGAGGAACGAGAGAAGAAAGGAGAAAGAGAGGATACCGAAAGGAGTACGCGTCGGTGGCTTTCGGACAAACTCATGGCGTGTAAAACGAAAAAGGAGAGAAAGGAAACACGGAGAGAGCGAAAACGGAAGACACGAGGAGCGAACGGCAGAGAGAACCGGCTGCGATTAGGTTATAGTCGCGTTATAGATGATAAAACTTGTAACAGAGACTCTCGGCCGTTCGCCGTTCCGATCGGCTTTTGGTATAATCGTGTTCTAAACGTTCGGTCGTCGTTGACAACCAAGCGAATCGTCTTTTTACACTGAGACCTCTCGGGGGCGATTCGATCGTGGAACACGCGTCAAAGTTGCAGCTCAAAACACGCACGGTTTCTCCGTTCTTTCTGTCGGCGGCGACGTTGCGTGCGAAGAAATCGCGAATTCTAACGAACGGTTATATGATATTAAACGTAGCAGCTAGTAAAATCAAATACAAATCGCAGGTACCTCCAGTTCGCGGTTACTTTTATCGAACGTGGAAGCAATTCGTACTATTATAATGTATTTATGCCGGTTCTCTCCTCGCTCGTTCCACGGTCTCCTCTCGCGCTGCTTCGGCCGGGATCTCGGCCGATCTCGCGGGCCCGAGAGGCAAAAAGCTCCCTTTTCTCGAGGAAAAAAAAAAAATCATTTTCGTGCGCGTGTGCGACTACACGCAACGGGCATTATGTTACAAACGAAACGAGCTTTACCGCGCCTCCCCTCCAACGGGGGAGTCGCGGATGTTATAGAAATGAAAAAAGAACAAGAAAAAAAAGAAAACGCGCGCGAGCGAGAGATGAGCGAGAGAGAGCGAGAGAGAGAGAGAAAGAGAGAGAGAGAGAGAGAGAGAAGGGTAATTGCGCATACAAAGAGTTTATAGATATGATTGAACCGGTGTACTCGTTTAGTCGTCTCAACGTAGTTCTGCGACGACGGGGATCAGTTTTATAAGGCAGAGGAACGAGAAACGAGATGAACATATGTTATATATACACATATATACACATACATATATATATACACATATATATATGCGTGTGTGTATACATATATATATGTGTGTATATATATATATATACGAGAAAACGAAAAAAAAAGAAAAAAAAAATGACAAAAAAAAGGATAACAAAGGAAAAGTAAATAATCGCAGAAGTAACGTGAGTCCAAATCAACAAAGAGTATATTTACTATTGTGTGACTATTATATTACGGAGAGAATCAAACGTGTCGCATGTAGCATCGAGAGTATGCATACGTTTATCGAAGTAAAACGGCGGTACATGCACACACAATATAAATAAGGGAACCACGTAGACTGAGTAAATGCAATATATATGTACGATGACCGTTCGCCATGTTGTTGAGCCGTTGAGCTGTTGTCGAGCTGTCGAGCCTGATTCGAGGTTATATAGCGTAGCGTAAAAATAGGGAGAGCCAAGTGGAACGATGTGTCCGCGGTTAGGCAAGGGAAGGACACGGTGGATAGCTAAATGGGGGAAAATTAACGGAACGGGACATGCAATTCTTGAAAGACTGCAGAGGGACGGTTTTAACGACACCAAATACAAGATAGTACTGACATTGGATAGACTGAAGGCACTTTAGTAGTAACTTAACGCCATATCGTACTGTACCGTACTCGATTTGAACAAGAAAGAAAAAAAAGAAAAAAAAAGCAAAAGAAAGAAAGGAAAGAGAAAAAGGAAAAAGAAAAACAAAAAAAAAAAAATGGTAAAATAACGACTTGTGCTTAGCCAGTACAACTGGACACAGTTTTACTGCTATATATTCTATATATTCTGTATATTATATATATTATATTAGA
>NW_027471954.1:0-12706 GCF_051020765.1 Lasioglossum baleicum | reverse complement strand
GTCTTCAAAGCTTTCCTAGTTAAAGATTTAAGAAACCGGAAAATGTGTCACTCTTAGAACACACCAGATTACGAAATATTGGTACGTATAATGAAAATTTTCTATTTTCTTCGAAAAGATTGTATAAATTCAACGTTTGGTTAATATATTCCTTTCCGTTACGTTTCAGCTATATCACGAAGAAAGATGGAAATTGCCAGTAGGAAAGTAATTATGGCAGTAAACGCTCTTGACTTAAAAGTACTTTCGCTAGAAAATGTAGAATTGTTACAACGCATGGTGCCTACGGATCAAGAAGTACGTTTAATTCTATAACTCTCGATATATAGAAATATAAAAATATTTTTGATACTCAAGCGCGAAATTCACGATGTTACAGATAAAAGCATATAGGGAATACATCATAGAAAAGAAAATGTTAATCTTCTAACGGAAGAAGAACAAATTTTTAATGCAACTCGGTAAAGTAGAAGGATATCAACGAAATTGTCTATTATGAATTATATTGGAAACTTTTTCGACAATTTACATCTTATTACTCCTCAAATACATGCTGTGATATCTGCTTCGAGTTCAGTTAAAAGTTCAAAGAAACTAAGAGCAGTATTAGAAATTATCCTTGCCTTCGAAATTACTTAATAGTAGTAAACGAGGTCCGGCATATGGATTCAAACTGCAAAGTTTAGACACATTACTCGATACGAAATCAACGGATAAGAGAATGTGCCTTTTACATTATATTGTAGCAACAATACGAGTCAAATTTCCAGAATAATCAATTTTGAATCGGAACTTATGTACATCGTATAAAGCTGCAACCGGTGGGTATATTGATATTTAGTTATTGAATTAACTACAATAACTTATTTAATCGATTTATAGTTTTGTGTCTATACATACGTACAAATTTTAACTTCCGAAAGAAATTCGAAAATTATGTTTATTAATTTAACTCAAATTTTATACCTATTGGGAAATATTATCTGACATAAGTCAACTAAACTTGAAATTAAAATGTTTCCATTATTTTTAATGATAGAAAAATACACGAGTTTCTTTCGTTATATACAATAATATATTGATACATAACAACATAAAAATATTTTACAATATATATATGCTATTGTTTCCTTTAATATTTTAGTCTCGGTAGAAAATTATAACTACCGATGTTCACGAATTAGAAAAGGGTATGGATCTTGTAAGGAAAGAATTTGAACTTCGCGGTAAAGAAAAACATAATACTGTCCTGCGTGATTTCTTAAATAACTCTGAAGAAAAATTACGTCGCTTAAAATCTGATGCTCGTGCTGCCGGTTGAAGCATTCCGAGAATGCGTTGAATTTTTTTGGAGAAAGTCCCAGACAAGCTGATGCTAATACATTCTTCTCTCTTCTTGTCAGATTCGCAAGGGCATTTAAGGTATTGTTTAATTTTTGCATCATGAAGGATACGTATATGTATATTTATAAGTAGGAGATTTTCTTATACTCAATTAAAGTAATTACAAAAAGTAAAATAGTAAAATATTTAATCAAATACTACAAAGTAAAGTACTTTTCTAGGCTGCGGATCAAGAAAATGAACAGCGTCGTAGATTAGAAGCTGCTGCTGCAGAAGCTTTGAACGCCTCAGAAGATGTTATTAAACGTAATAAGTTAAATCAAAAGAAACAACAGGTACGTTTTAGTAATTATTTATTGTTTATTATTCGTTTTGAAAGAAATTATAATTATTTAGATTCGTTATTATAATCGTATATTGCACGCTATGCACTTAATAGCTTATATTTATAACAAATTTATTTTGTCATTAACGAACACTCTGTAACAAGTGTAACAAGTTACATATAAATATGAATGCCAATATTTTTTCTGTTGAACTTCTTAAAATTTTATTTCATCATTTTTAAATATTTAAGTTAAAACTTAATGTTACAGATACTGTAATTATCATACATGATTTTCATTTATTATTTTGTAAATAGAAATTGTTACATTTTTAATTACTGTTCTTCATTTATATATGCTCAAACATATAACCTGGATTTATATTAATTTTTTCATCTCTCTCTTTCTCTCTCTCTCTCTCTCTCTCTCTTTCTTTCTCTCTCTCTCTCTCTCTCTCTCTCTCTCTCTCTCTCTCTCTCTCTCTCTCTCTCTTTCTCTCTCAACATCAATGCTGCAAGATTTACTTTCATTTTTATTATGTTAAATAATATTTATTTAAAGATTTATACTTTGTCTTTTGTACGTGTGATATAATATTTATAACATCTGTTTATTTTTTCCAAACAGATATTGAACATGCATGACACTGCAACTGCAATATTAGTATCTCTTAATTTTTTAAGGGATATGATAATACTGCTTTATTATTTAAGAAAAATATAGTTTCCCGTATTAAATCGAAAAAGCGTCAAACAGATTTTCATTTTCATGCCATTTATAAATAAATAAGCTTGTAAAGATCGCAAAATTTGTAATCTCGTCGACATTCGGTTTCTGTTTGAAGCTTTATACTCATGTGTGTGTGTTTGTGTGATGCAAAATCAATTTTGCCATAATTTTTAATACGCTTGCGTTCCCTGACTGCGCTTATTTATTCATCATATTATTCTTAACAACTACGCATGATTAAAGGTTTTATAAAAATGCTTACATATCATTACACTTCAAACATTTCCAAATTTTTTATTTTTTTATACAATACAATTTGAGCTAGAATTCTCTACAATCACAATACAGTACATCTCATTATTATAATTATTTAAGCAAAATTGTCGATGTTAAACACGGAAAAATAATGTTATATGGGGTCACTGTTTAGCTTTACATAAATGTCGATTAAGAAAAAAAGATTACTATTTTTGGGAAATAATTTTTGCAAATTACTATGCTCGTGCGAAAATAAATTTATAAGGCATTTCTTTTCGCTGCATGTTGTGAGATAGCATGATATTTTTCAGGGATTATCACATGATTATAATAATTTTGATTATTTCGAGAGTGCTCTTTTAGCATACTTTCCGTTTCACGAACAGACATGATGTCTATCAAGGTATCTCATGAACGTCTGTTTTTCTTATTTGTTACATATTTATTTGGATTTAAAGTCACCGAAATTTTGCTGTAACACAAACAAGAGTCTGTTACATCGGCATCTTAATGAACTGGAGCTCAGAACGTAACAATATAGAAACAATTCACAACATGTAAGTCTGTCCTTACTCACTTCCTTCTAATGACATATTTTTAATGATCGCAATCGCACATACACGACGCTTAGACAACACACATGTAGGTTTAGCTATTATTATCATGCGAAATACACGTATTAAAATACCCTAAAACCACGTTAGAAAATAGTTCTTCTTTTATATTTATTTTTTTATCAAATGTTCAAAAATTTTATAATGTTTTCATTTTGTTTATTTTGCTTTAATTTCTACGTAATTATTTTCAATGCTTACATACATATAATCTTTTAAATACAATTTTATGAAATTTACATTTTTATTTCTTTTTGTTTTTTTAATTGCAATTTTTTAGTAATTTTTTTACTATATAGCAATATTATAAAAAGATTTTAATTACTTTTATTTTTCTAACATTATATTTTTGAAGAACTGTCTTCCAAATCTTGTGGTAAGAAAAACTATATTCATTTAATTCATATCATTAACAAAAAAATTAAAAATGCATCGGCATGTGTTCTAGCTTGCATTGATGTTGCCTGAGAGAAGTCCTCTATTATCACTTTCCTATGCTACTGCCAAAATTTTATAGATTAAACGCCTAAAAATTAACAATATATAGCAGTTGAACTGAAGATTAAATTAGATTTTATTATAATTTGTACCAAGTAGGAGAAATTCAAATATCCATAATTAAAACTTTAATCATAAGATGCATATTGATTCAAAGATTTTTTTATTTCAGCAACACAACTAAAATTTTCATATAAACTATAATTTCTTTTCCAAAATTTGTATGTTCTTTTCTTAATCCAATTACAGATTGAAATAAATATTTAGCACAATTAAGTATCAAGATTTAATTATATTGTACAATTTCAATTACAAAATTTCTTAATTTGTACAACAAACAATTGAAAATGGAAGAGAGAACAAACATGAAAGGACATAAATATATTTTCTTTAGATAAAAGAAAAAGATACTTTAAGTACTTATTTTATTATTTTATCCTATTAAAAATTTATTTATTTTTTTATTTGTTTTATTTTTTATTTCAAAAGAGCAAAAATACATTTATGGAAAAATTGTATAATATAATATATCATGTGTGTGACAAAGATGAATTTTAAATTACATAATGTTGGTTACAATTTTTAATTTTTAATTAATATATTTAGGTATTTCAAGTATAAGAAAACTAATAATTACTTTATTTAGTTAATTCATTTTTGTCATTTAAAGGAGCTAATCCTTTAATAATATATTGCATTGATTAATGACTAATAAATAATCGATAATTTTATACAGGACGCTGTGATAAATGAACTGAAAAATAAAACAAGACTGGTTCAAGAGAAGAAGTTATTGCAGCAGGATGAGGTTTATAATGGTGCTCTGGAAGACATTCTTCTTGGGCTTAGATCAGAACCGTATCGACGAGCGGATGCAGTTAGGCGTAGCCAACGCAGACGTATCGATAATCATAGACTCTCTCGCACTGCCGAGGAACTAGAACTCTAAGCCATGTTCCACTCAGTGTTTTTTTCATTATAGGGAAAGCAAGTTCTTTCTGAACGAAATATTTTCACTGCATTTCTCATGTTAATTCACAAACGTTCTCACGTAAAACTCTTTCCAAGAAAAAAAAGAAAAAGAAAAAAAAAAAACAAAAGTAATTTCTGTGTACTTTTAATTTAATATTTATAATTTTGTACCAAAAATTAAAGCATAATGTAATTTGAACGCCAGGAGAATGTATATTTACTATAGCGTTTGAATTTATTCAACATAATTCATATTCAAAAATCGAAATAATATAACAATTCCATGTGATAAACTGCTTGTAAACTATTAAGCGTGAAAGAGTTTTGTGCTACGTTATCGAGCCAAAATTTATAAATAATGAATATACAGTAATGTCCTATTAACAGAGAATCAGATTCGCAATTCGTTGTTAACTAATCTTAATTTAACTTAGATCGGTAAAATAAATGTTTAGAATAGACATGATCTAAAACACAGTTCCACTATTAAACGATAATTTTTATTCTTCTTTGATAAAAATTAATGCAAAAGATTTATAAGAACTTTCAGATTGATAAGAGCTCAAACCAAAGGAGGTCAGTAATAGTCAGATAATTTTGGGTTGCATAGAAATGTATTCTATATTAATTTATCTCAGATATTTTGTTTTGTTAATCATTAAAATTGAAGAAAACCGCCAAGAATGTATATTTTAATATTTTATATGTACTCGTGGAGTATATTTCTTCTAATTCAAAATAATCATATTCTGTTCATGCTTGGATTCATTTTAATTGAGAGAATCAGCAATTTATTGTAATCCTTGTTATATAAAAAAAAAAAAAATTATAAAAAATTTTGTTAACCACATCCATTCATTCTATTTATATAGTTCGAAAAACAACAGTTTGAATTATTTCCAAAAATTGTAAGAAACGATAGAATAATTAATTACCAATTCGATTAAAAAATTCTTAGTTGATATTATAGGACATTACTGTAGTGTAGTAGAGTTGTAGATATAATAATTTAAAACAAATATTGGAATTTGATATTGAACTATTACGTACATAAGTCACTTATACGGTGCTATAAATTCATCGAGATCTAAACCAAAATTAAATTTAAAATATGAATCGTTTCAGTGACACTTTTAACAAACAGTAACAGCGTATTGATGTTTTTCTGTTTGTTCATACGTATTCTATCTATTGTACAAATCTGATAAACGTAACTATGAATTGCGTTTATAAAATATCATAGCAAATAGTAAATCTAGAACTGCACATTTAGAAAAATTGTATGATTATTTTTGCATTGTTTTTTATGAATATTATCTTTAAGTAATTAAACGCAAAAATTGTTTCCATTTAATTATTGTTGATTGTTACATGCGTTTGAAATATTTATAATTCCAATTTAATTCATATGCGTTAATCTTTTATTTGGGAGAATTTCTAAGGAAATGAGAGAATAAAAGACGATACAGATGCGATGGTGGTAATGATAATAAATACACAAGACACATTTTCTCAGCAAAAAATTTAAGTATATCTTTTGAATATTTGTAAGACTTTTTGACCAGGTACCGTTCATAATTAAAACGTAACATTCCATGGATGTAAGAATCCAACAAACCCTAATGAAATTTCCAAGCAACAGAGTAACTATTTTGAGATAATTACGAAAGTAATACATTTACAAATATAAAAAATTCCAAAATGCAAATACTACCACATATTTTTCTCAAAGTCTGCAAGTCAATTCTTCGATCATTAAAGATATAATTAAATAGCAAACGTGCATAGTGACAATTTATATTTAATGTGAATGTTCTTAAAAATCTCTTATTTTATTACGCATAATACTTAAAAGTAACACGGCTTGTTACATTCCGTCAGAATTTCAAAATGCGCTCAATATTATGAATAAGTACATAGTATGGTTTAATACAATCGTTTCTACTATAACACATATGTAATACAATATTATAACTAGGTTTCATCCGAATCAGACAAGTAGAATAGAGATATAAGCATAGAATACATTGCTTGTTTAGAACATACAAAGGGATTAAAAAACACGAACGATTAAACAAGTAATGAAGAAACAATCAAAATTTATGAAATTAACATAAATGTTTGTTTTCACTTTTCTATTAAATATTCAATATTATTTAAAAGAACGTTTGAAGAAATTTTAATATACATATTTGTAATAAATCCATAAAAGTACAGATAATAAGCAAGTGATTTAGATTTCTGGAAATTAATACAATGAAAAATGGTTTATTATAATCTGAAATATTAAATTTTTAATTACATATACGCCGTACAATAAAATCATGTGTTATAGTCGAATCGACTATAACAACCTTTCACAATATCTATTGCCATGCAATACAAAAACAAGATAGATATAAAAACGACTTGTTATATAATTCATTTTTCAAACTAATTTTGAAATGTATTTGTTATAAAGTTTGAGTAAAATTATACATAAATTTTCTATACACCTCCTTTTGGGTGTTTACATATCTAAAATTTTTTGAAGAATATATAATTATATTTTCACTTTTGTACGATTTTGATATATATTATCAATGGAAAAAATGTAAATATTACTGTAATATATGGAATACGCTAGTAGTTATGAAAAAATGTAATTACTAATTGTAGAGAATTGCCAATGTGATGTTTAAATAAGTGTAACATCTATGTGTTATAAATATCATTACGTAATATTATTTGCTGCGCCGAACTACAAAGAAAATTTCAAACAATTGCAACAAAAAAGTGTATCTTATATATTTTTTGCAGAAATGTAAATACTGTGCATTTTATTAAATAAGTTATGCGAAATAGGCATGTGCTTTACTTTGTATAAATTTTATTACAAATAAATATACCATTGTACAATACATATATATGAACATATATATGAATATATGACTATTTTATATATATATAATACAAAAATATATAGATATATATTTTTTTCGTATTTGTGTGCCATTTTGTTTAATTAACACTGGACAAAATTTTTTTTCTAAATAGCATATTTTTCCTATAACATTGAAATAATTGAAATAATGACGAAAGAAATATAAGTTGTGGAAAGATCGTTAAATAAAATGAACATTTTTCTGAAGTTTTATTTATTGTTTATGTGAATAGACTACATTATTACAATATTTTATGTAAAATATGTTTATATACAAATATACAATATACAAAAGGCACAATATATCTACATTCTTTAGATCATGTACAGAAAAATACAAATAATATTTGAATATACGACTGGCTATTAATAACAAATAAAATAGATTTGTTGTATATTGTAAAGTGAAAGTAAAATTTAATTTTTCAAAAATATTGCGCATTTAAAGATTATCTGCAAATAATTTGCAATATATTCGTATTAATCTGTCAAAACCATTTTACTTAGTTTAGTTTAGTTGGTATTATACAAACTTACAAAAAAATATTTCGTTATCGTTGTAGTCTATTGCGAGTGTATGCATATAGTTCCTTGGTAAATCACAATTTAAAGACAGATGCAAACATTATTTATTATAATTAATTTACTAACATTCGTGATTAAAAAAATCATTTCTTGTAGTGATAATTTTCATGATTTTTGATGGATTATTAATATTCTTGTGTAGCATAAAAAACAATTTACATAAGAAGATACATGTAAAAATGATAATCTCATATAGATATAATAAACTACACATAAAGCTACCTCATAGTTTTTGTTCATTGTAATTACTATCTACTATGTATGAATGACATTCATGATTTGAGAATGTAGGTATGCGTATAAAAGTACCTAATGTAAATATAATTACAAATTATAATAAAATTGTTTTAAACGCACGCGTGTATAAAACATTACTGTATCATCGTCAACAATTTAGTAATTATAAAATATCTAAATTTCACTTTTAATGTAGACTGAAATGTATTAAATTGATTAAATTGAATAGATTAAAATAATTTTTGCATTTCTAAAAATATGAAAATCATTTTTTGACTTTTCGCAAAATTCTATCACAAAGTTTCTACGCTCTCACCAATCCGCATTACAATAAAATTTTTAAACATGGATGATCCGCAGTATGTCGTCACTCTTTTCATTACTATATAACAGTTTAGAAGAAAACTTGCATGATACGTAAATATGAAGTAATTGAGGTAAAATACAAAACGTTTAAGTAATATCTTTGTTCATATTTCAACTGATTTCGTAATAAAATATATTATAATAAGGTTTTTTATTCTTTAATTAGAGAAATAGATGTTGCATGTATATCACTACAAAATGAATTGTGCATGTTATAAAAATTTTAAGTATCATGAAAATTTTCTAGAAGATAAAGATTTTATACATTATACTAATATAAGTTCACAGGTAAATGTTTAATTTATGAAGTATCAAGAGTATATTCCTCTATAAAATATCTCTATAAAAAATTACAAATATTACTCTCAATGAGTATCAATGAATAAGTTCTGTATACAGAAAGAGACATATAAACTGTATAAAACCATATTTTGAATTTGCCTGTTAAAACAATGCTTCATTGGAAGCAATAATTATGTTCCTATAATATAAAAATGTAATATAATTTAAAAATACTCTAAGAATATCAATTAAAACCTGATTAACTTTATAGGAATGTAAAATGTATCAGTTACGAAAATATACCAATCATCAAAATTTCACATTAACCTTGCATGATACAAATCATACAGAAATTCAATTTACTAACATTTCATATTGCCACACTATATCTAAAATTCTTTATATACAAACACAACAAAATATTGATTTCAGTTTTATTACCTTCAAAAACGCTTGATTCAAAATGCAATCTTTTTTATGTTCTGTTTTCCACTTTTCTTTCATACAAGATATAATCAAAACAAAGATTTTATGTAATAAATGACCAAGACAGAAAATATGAAATAACTGTATACATGTGCATAAATGTATTTTTAAAAGTAGTTATAAAATTAGATGTTATGTTAAACTAGTGGAAATAAATTACATAGACATTAATTAGTTTTAAAACTCTTTGGTTTCATTATAATAATTATTACATAAAATCCTTGGTTATAGTACTGCTTATAATTGTTTCTCCAATTGAGAAAATTGTTCCCTACAATTAGAAATTTTTAAATTATCCAATTTTTTATATAAAACATTTTTGCCAACAGTTCATTCTAATTTTTGATGCAATTGTTCCATCCTAATTATGTTACATAACACTTATACAATGCCATATAATTTACAAAACACATGGGAACAAGAATTTGTATTACAAAAAAAAAAGAAAAAAAAAGAAAAGAAATTAATAGTGTTAAGCCATATATTCATAATCTAATAAAACACAATTCTGGAAAATTATTATCAAATTAAAAAACCAATTTTATTTGAATCTTTGTACATGAAAAAATAATAATACTGATCAGATATTTTCTTCTTAAAGAAATAATGTCAAATTAAGGATCAGTTATCAAAATCAAAAGTTATCAGAAAAAAATGTTACTTAATTATTCAACAAAAACTGAAACATCAATTATTGGTTTTTCCGTATAAATCTTGTACATCATTTATTTTAGAAAATACTGAAAGTTTACAACATAAACAAAAAATTTAAACAAAACAATAATTAACTATAAAGAACTATATTAATTTAAATTATAGTTTTTATTTTTTCCTCAATAATAATAATCGAAAGAAACTTTAGTTCCACGTGATACAAAATGAAAAAATCGAAAATATAAAAGTATAAAAATTATGATGTTATTTTGAAATATTGGAACTTTATATATAATTTTCAAGTTAAATCAAGAAAAAGGAAAGTACATAAAAATTAACAAATTTTGCACATGGCAATTTGAACACAAACTGGTTAGTTTCATTTGGTTTATATGGCATGGATCTAGTATTTGGTTTTCTTGTTACTTAATATTCAATGTTAACAAAGATATATTTTGAAAGATAGATTAATTAATCTTAAGTATAAAATAAGTTACTTTTATGTTTGTGTGTACTGGTTACGTGACCAGCATTTCCATTATATGCTTTAATATAAAAGAGAAGCACTGGATTAAATATCTGTACAAAATAGAAAAATCTTAGCTAAACTATTAGCAAACTGATCCTTTTTTTATACAAACATGTAAAACCGTTGTTATTGACAATGTATAGAATACAAGATACTATGTACAATAAATTGTATATAATAGTCTTCATACAACCCTTTAGTAATCAATATTCATCCAAAAAGATGGAAATATATTATCAATGTATATGTATGTGTATATATATATATATAGTGTATAGAGCATTAAAAATTTTCAATACATGTTTTCATTAGGCAGTTTTTACTTCCCTTGTTGTATAAAACTATTATGAAAACGTTTACTTTGCCGTTATAAACGGAGATAATCACGTGATTTACATTAATACAATATACATAATATATATTGTCTTACCAGAACTTTTTCCTAACTGACATCTTAATACTTTTTTGACTATAATTTCACTTCACTATGTATCAAACACTAAATGGTGAATGCATATCTTTGCATCAAAAGTCATTTCACTTTTTATATACATTGATCATTATTGGAGCATTAAAGACTCCAAATTTCTATGCAAAATTGTGTCCTTGACAGCATTAAATACAACCTTTATATTTTCTGTATCCACAGCAGTAGTAAAATGGTGGAAAAGTGGTTTTCTTGGATCCCTTTTAACAGATATAAACATTTCAAGTATAAAATTCTGCACATCCTTCATGGAATGTGGATCTCCTGTAAATTGTGAAAAATACCAACGAACATTTGTATCAGGTGATTTTACTTTTTTGTCTAACAAATCAGTTTTATTTAAAAATAGAATGATAGACACTCCACCAAATATCATATTGTTGACTATTGTATCAAATATATTTCTCGATTCTTCTAACCGATTGGTTCTCCTGTAACATTAATAAAGAGCTATTACATCATGATTCAATATTCAAACCTTTTAATACGGTAATTTTAATTACACATACCTATCTTCTAACAATACTTGATCAAATTCAGATGATGAAACAAGGAACAGTATCGAAGTAACACAATCAAAACACTGGAACCATTTCTGTCTTTGAGATCGTTGTCCTCCAACATCAACAAACAGAAATGGAATATTATTAATTTGTATGACAAATTCTGAAATTCCTTTAGTGGCTTTTCTACAGTGTAAAATATCTTGATGTGTAGGTACATAATCCTGGAAAAGTATAAACTTCATAAAATTTGTTACATTATTACTATTGTTTGATCTATTATAAATATTAAAATTTTCTTAAAGAAATTAGGTAATGCAATTAAATAATATTACCATTCTTGCAATCCTGTCAAGATTTATCCAAGAAATATTGAACAGAGTCACTCTGCAAAGAGAAGTTATATTTTTAAATTACATAATGTAATAATACAAAAATAAATTGGATAATTTTGCTATTACAAACCATAAAACCAAAATAATTATAACATAAAATACATTATAATTATTGAGAAAAATAAAATGTCTTACTAATTGAAATTCTCTTCTTCTATCAAAGGCTTTTTTGATTGACGCATCTTTCCATAGACTTTGAAAGCTGGTACGTAATGAAGAAACAATCTAGCATCTAATACCATAGTATTTTCAAATTTCAATAATTGATAACCAATATCATAATTTTTAGGGTTTTCCCATGGAATATTTAACTTGTCACGAGCATCTACTAATACCTTCATTCCTTTAATTATGTTTTGATAAATTACATGTTGATATTCCTTAATTAATTCAGGCTGAAACAAATAATTATATATATGAAATTTATATAAATTTATTTGTCATAAATGTAAAAAATAATTTAAAGAAGTCTATATTTTCAAACCCATCTCTTATACATAGCTTTCAATTGATTTCAT
>NW_027471953.1:0-13458 GCF_051020765.1 Lasioglossum baleicum | reverse complement strand
ATTCCATCACAGTTTGTATAGTATACATATATTATTTCTCCTCTTTGTTTCTAGATAAAATTTTATTATGATCCTCCATTAGTTTAACGCCCCGTTCAGCGGTATCATTGCATTCAGCGGTACCACCTTCAGTCCATGTTTCTGTCAGACTACTTATTATTCATAATAACTTCTTTTTCCGATATTAGAACTATTTTTACCACGTTTTTATTAACTCGCTTTCTTGTTCTTTTGTAGATTGGAGCGTATTAATGAATTTATTTATATATAATATCTCTGTCAGTTATGTATACATATATGAAAAAACTCTTCAAACAAAATTTTTAGTATATATATAAGGAGGTGGATATATAGTATCAAAGAAAAAAAAATTTTTCAAAGTCATTATTTAAAGTTTTCAAGGTCACGGATGTTTTTTCTATCAACAACTGTTTATGCTATATATGGATTCTTAAAGAGAAAAAAGACAAATTCAACGATATATCATAACGTCTATTTATGTCATGATTTAAAAAATTCTCATTTTCCATTAAAAACTCATTTTCCCATGATCCAAACGGCCCCAAAATTTTTCCAGACCATTTTCTCAACATTTGTCACAATTCTGGTTTACGGGACCAAAAAAATTTCATGGTCGAAAAATAAGGTCCACCCTAATGTTGCATATACGTAAATTACGAGAAGCAGTAAAGAGTGCTTAACGTCGAAGAAGAAAATCCGGGTAACTAAAACTTAATATGTACTACATTCCACGTTATTAGAATAATTGTAGTTTAATTATGATATATTTTAAAATTGATATAATTATATCAACATTTTTTATTTACACCTAAAAACGCCACTGTCTCGGAAGGAAATGGACATTCGAGAGAAGCAATGAAATTAGAGCATCATTGCGAAAAAAGATGAGTTTGCAATAACCTCAATATACATTTTATGAAATTCTATTATAATTATAGTTATGACTGTATTTTTTAATAAATAAACTTGTGTATGCTAGTATAAAATCAATTTATATATATTATAGAATTTATTTTATTATTTGTTTGACAACTAATAAATCTACAAATTGATTTATAAACTAAAAAATACTTCCTGCATTTTCGTATACTCCAATCAGTCCAAATAAATACCATCAACCTGTTCTCGATCATATACCAATTTTTATTAATGCAATTATGACAGTAACAAAACGTTTCTATTTAAAATGAATACATATTTTGAACATAGTTTTTAAATTTTTAATTTTTTGGAAGGTTAAGAAATGTAATTAAAAAAGTAATGAAAAATAAAAATTAAATAAAATCCCCGCTGCACGGGGACTCGAATGCTAGCTCCAGATTGCGATTCATACGCTCGACGGCTCGACAGCCGAATTTCAGTTTCGCTTCCGCCGTAAAGCAATAGAACATGGCAACATGGCAAGTGCTAAAAATAGATTGTGGCTGGCATAAGCGCACAAGCTGCGCACACGGATATAGTAAAGGTACGTTGGTGAGTGTAGCGCGCGGGCGCGTTGCTAACACGATACAGTGTCTTCTGTGGTGGCCTCTGGTGGCCTCCTGTTTCTCACTCCAGTCAGAATATATCCTAGAGGGCGTAAGAGAAATATTCGAGCGACACAGATGTCGTCAGATGTGCTAACAGTAAAGTGGGTTCTGTTTCTTGCTAAAGATGATGTAGGTTCTGTTCCATGCTAAAGATGATGTAGGAGCTGTTCCAGGCTAAACATGATGTGGAGACAAAAGCGGCACGGCCAAAACCCGGGCGTGAGCACTCTCATATACTCTCTGCTTTAAGGGTGTAGATCCGTTTGCGACCCCGAAATTAGTTTGAGCTCCGGCCTGTAGGGGAGCTGGGTACATGTTCTCTCGTTGAATCGTCGAGACTGTCGAGAGCACGGTGCTCCGTGGTCGAGAGGCACAGCAGCGCTAACGAGATACCATCTCGGCGGTGACAGCAGTCACTGCATCAATAAATGTTGCCGGTAAGTCAGGCTTCATCAGCAAGCGTGACGCTTGGGCAGCGTGTACGTGTGCCTAGGCGGATTGCAACTTTGCAAGGGTCCGGCTCCGGACGTTATTTGTCTCGCTAATGCACATTTGAGACCCCTACGTAGTCACAATCGCTAGGTAAAAGATCAATCTAGCGCGTGAGTTCGCCCAAGGTGGCCCACTTTTGCGTTTCCGAGGCGTAATTTACATTATACGGCAGCGCGATGTCTGCCCGCGAGGCCTGCTTACAGAGCCTCCCGGGCAGACATCGCGCTGCCGTATAATGTAAATTACGCCTCGGAAACGCAAAAGTGGGCCACCTTGGGCGAACTCACGCGCTAGATTGATCTTTTACCTAGTGATGGGTAGGGCTGTGCGAACATCTGCAGAATGCGAGCCGAACTAAGTTCGACTGAGTCGAGCCGAGTCGAGTCGAGTTCTCGCACGAAGCGAACGGTTCGCACGGGACGGATAGTTCGCATCGATGCGAACTATCCGTCCCGTGCGAACCGTTCGCTTCGTGCGAGAACTCGACTCGACTCGCACAAGCGAGTCTCGACTCGACTCGACTCGAACTCGGCTCGCATTTTGTGAGCCCGCTTGCAGCTCTAGTGATGGGCACCATCGACTAAAAACTATCGACTAAATCGATAGTATTCAACTACTATTTTCAGTCGACTGATTTTTTAAACTATCGACTGAATTTAGTAGTGGTGGGGTTACTATTTTCAGTCGACTGTTTACACGTCGCCATCTTGAAATTTCAAATGTCAGTGTCAGACGATGAAACGACAAGGTTAGAAATACATAATTATGACAGGACGTGCAAATATGCAAGTAATGAAATATGTAATAGATATTTCAATACTTTAATTCATATTGGATGTTAAAATCTTATTGCTATTTATGCAATATAAACTATATATGTGATATAAATAAATTGTGTACATTTATATTTATAACGTAGTGTATGAATTTATTATTAAATAAAGACAAAATCATTCAATCACGAAATTTAATATCTCTGTACTGTCCCATACTGTCCTACTATTCATTTAACTAGCGAACATCGAGAATAAGAGTAAATACGAGAATAACCTGTAAACGACTGAAAACTATCGACTAAATTCAGTTACTGAATCAGTCGCTTAAACTATCGAGCTATTGGTTGAATTTTAACGGCGGATGTTTTGAATAAATTTTATAAGATTTACTATCAAATACATTCACTCATTAGCGATATCGAATTATTAAAAATTATAAAAAAATTATTTTTATTATTATTAATTATTTAATTATTGTCTGGTATATTTACCCCAATTTACTCTTACTGTACCTATAATACTAAGTGAGCACTGCAGTACAATGCTGTAAGAGTGAGTGAGAAATGAGATCTATACGTAGGCATAGACTATAGACCGCAATCTAGACGTATAACCACTAAAACGAAATTTCAGTCGACTAAAAACTATCGACTAAATATTCGATAGTATGTAGTAACTAAATAGTAATTAGTCGATAGTTGAATTTAGTCGATAATGCCCATCACTACTTTTACCTAGCGATTGTGACTACGTAGGGGTCTCAAATGTGCATTAGCGAGACGAATAACGTCGGGAGCTGAACCCTTGCTATCCGTCTAGGCACACGCATACGCTTTCCGAGCGGTGATCTGTGCTACACACTCTCACTCGAGCACACCAACGCAGCATCATCGTCAGCCGTATCGTGACGTCACGTTTGCGTATGAAGCCTAACTTACCGGCAACACTTCTCAACCCCCGGTTTATCGATACAGTGATTGAATTGCCTGGTGACCGAATGACAAGAAACAGACTTCAGCGCTCGTAGCAGAAAAATGCCGGAGGTGTAGTTTCAGATGACCGTCCCTTCTGAGTGTATGCTTCGGCCACCGACGTCGGTGCCTCGGCTCTAGACGAACGGTCGGTTTAAATACGTTTGTTTTAACATAATAAACATTGCATTGACATTGTATGTGTCCCCGCTAGCGCGTGACATTCCCACCGTTTCTATAAGGATCCCACTTCTGTCGATATTTAAGAAAATGTGTGTCTCTTGACAGTGGTAGCACTATCGTGCCGCCCAATGCTTTTCGCGGCTCCGCTACATGCTGCTGAATAATGCAAATTACGCCTCGAAAACGCAAAAGTAGGCCACTTTTACGAGCTCGCGCGCTAGACTGATCTTTTATCTAGCGATTGTGACTACGTAGGGGCCCCCAAATGTGCATTAGCGAGACGGATACCATCTAGAGCCGGACCGTTGCAATCTCGTGTACGTATACAGTGTCTAGCGGTGTGTGAGTGTGCCACCACACTCTCGCTCGAGCCGGATCTACACCCTTAAGGGTGTAGATCCGTTTTTGACCTCGAAATTAGTTTGAGCTCCGTCCAGTAGGGGAGCTGGGTACATGTTCTACCGTTGAATCGTCGAGACTGTCGAGAGCACGGTGCTCCGTGGTCGAGAGGCACAGCAGCGCCAACGAGAGACCATCTCGGCGGAGACAGCAGTAACTGTATCAATAAATGTTGCCGGTAAGTCAGGCTTCATACGCAAACGTGAAGTCACTATACGGCTGACGATGATGCTGCGTTGGTGTGCTCGAGTGAGAGTGTGTAGCACAGCTCACCGCTCGGGAAGCGTGTACGTGTGCCTAGGCGGATTGTAAGGGTTCAGTTCCAGACGTTATTCGTCTCGCTAATGCACATTTGAGACCCCTACGTAGTCACAATCGCTAGATAAAAGATCAATCTAGGGCGCGACCTAATAAAAGTGGCCTACTTTTGCGCTTTCGAGGCGTAATTTACATTATTCGGCAGCATGATGTCTGCTCGGGAGGCTCTGTAGGCAGGCGTGAAAGCCGGACCGCGCGGCGCACTCACACACTCACCGCTCGGGCAGCGTGTACGTGTGCCTAGGCGGATTGCAAGGGTTCAGTTCCAGACGTTATTTGTCTCGCTAATGCACATTTGAGACCCCTACGTAGTCACAAGCGCTAGATAAAAGATCAATCTAGGGCGCGAGCTAATAAAAGTGGCCTACTTTTGCGCTTTCGAGGCGTAATTCACATTATTCGGCAGCATGATGTCTGCTCGGGAGGCTCTGTAAGCAGGCGTGAAAGCCGGACCGCGCGGCGCACTCACACACTCACCGCTCGGGCAGCGTGTACGTGTGCCTAGGCGGATTCATGCAAGGTTTCGGGATGCTTCAAACCATTTCCCGTCCTCCGCTGCATTCTGCACTAGAGAAGCATAGAGCACTATGGCCGTCACGGAGAGCGAGACGCGCGGGAGGCGCAGGCCTCGAAAATGTGTTGAACGGTGCCGGGGTTGCCGACCACTGTTTCAAACAGTTTCTCGTCCTCCGCTGCATCCTCCGCCGTATCTTCCGCCGCATTATATATTGTTATTATTATTCTATACATTATAAAAATTCAAGCAATTATTTTAACAATTAATTATTAGATTGGAACGAAAGTTCGTAGCGTTTTTAAATAAAAATTCAAAGATGAAATTAAGATATTTATGTATTCATAGGATCATTGAATAACAAATACATTATAAAAATTGATTTATTTATTAATAGTATATTTAAATATATATATATGGTTTGTACGCGCGCCGGTAAATCTCCGGGGAATGCAAAGTGCACATTTTATAATTTATAATTTATTATAATTTATTGTAAAAGTAAAAATTATACGGGCCGCCTCTTCGGCCTCCGTCGCGCCGCGCGCTGCCCCGCGTCCTATCAACCCTTTGAAGACTTCCTTCAGTGCCTGTCTCCTTAGTATTTTCTGCAACATATAATAAAAATTAATGATAATGAAAATAACATAGGATACCTAGTTGGGACCTGGGATTGAACACTGTTATGATATCGGTTCCGGTTCTCGAAACAGTTATGAAGAATCTAAATGGTGTTGTAACTGTTACGAGTATATCGGTTCTGGCTTACATATGTAAATATCGATTACGGTAACGGTTTTGGAGAACCGATATTATTTCGGTTTTATAATTGTTAAATTTCGGTTCTGGATGTCGGTTCTGGTTTCCGGTCTGTATTATGTATTGTGTTCGGCCTTATATATTCATTATTCAAGTAGTTCTTTATTGTTATTCATAATTTAAACAATTTTTAAATGAATAAATTTTTATAATTTGTCTCTACATGCATTAATTGAATTATTATTCCAATAATAATTTGTTGTTAAAACAATTGTTTAAATAAACATTATTATGGAAATGGTAATTTAAACAATGAATATAGAAACAAACTATACATTATGAAAATTGATTTCTTTAAACTATTGTTTCAACAATAAATTGTTATTCAGATGATAATTCAAATAATGCATGTAGAGACAAATTATAAAAATTTACTAATTTAAAAATTATTAAATTATGAATAACAATAAAGAACTACTTGAATAATGAATATACATATGTATAAGGCCGAACACAATACAGAATACAGAACCGAAATCGGGAATCGACATCCAGAACCGAAAATTAACAATTATAAAACCGAAATAATATTGGTTCTCCAAAACCGTTACTGTAACCGATTTTTACATATGTAAGCCAGAACCGATATTCTCGTGGTGTAACAGTTACAACACCATTTCGATTCTTCATAACTGTTTCGAGAATCGGAACCGATATCATAACAGTTTTCAATCCCTGGTCCCAACTAGGCCTCTTATGTTATTTTTATTATCATTAATTTTCTTTTAAATGTTGCAGTAAATACTAAGGGTGCGCCTACAGTGCATCCTACGACCGACAGACATGGTGACGTCAGAGCCGTCTGGCAGACATTTCAAATGTGTGGGTAGGCCCAGGTAGGCCCGTCTGTGAGAGGCCCTTCTAGTTTCGTCCTGCATCAACCGACAGGACGGCCCTTGCACCATACTATATTTCGGTGCAGCGTTCACTTCAAATAATTTTCATGTCGCCAATTTTGAAGTATCCGTATTTTTAAAAACGGGGCCGTAAAGAGGACACTTGGGGCTATATTATCATTATTTTTATTTTTTTTATTTTCTGGTGCTTTCATAGCAATGCACCTGTTTAAAACAATTGCAAAATAAACTATGAAAACAAATATTTTCTGAACTGAAATAATTTTTATTAAATACTCTGATGGTTTCACTATGAGTAACCAAAACTAAGTTTCATCAATTTGCTAGTTTAGCCGTTATAATTTAATGAAAAACTTGTGACACACAACTCATATTACACGTCCGTAAAACCAACAGTTTTCAAGATTTCAAAGAATTCTTCGAGATACGTTTATATTTTGCTAAAGACTGCAACATATTCAAATTTGAACAAAATTCGAAACAGTAGTCCTATCTCGCAAGGAAAGATTCATGTGCACTAATTGTATATGTATATGTATGTAGATTAACTCTCATGGAAGTATGGATACTCGAAAATAATTAAAAATTAAAACAATTAGAAGAAACTGCGATTTACATAGATCAATCGTAAGCAAAAAAATTCAAATTGCAATTTTTGAGAGAAAACCTCTCTTAAATCCATTTACTTCGTTATTACTTTATTGTCGGAGCCACGAAGAAAAACTCGGACATCTCCCTATACCTCAATAGCAATTATGTGCTATAAACCTTGCAGACCTCCACGGTCAGTTTTGGGCTGCAGCTAATCATCTTGGGGTTTCCCGTCAAACCCGCACACCATGTGCAGTGACTCTTTTATCTGTCTTCCACTTGGAAGACACTTTTGGCCAAGTAGAGATGGGACACCTTTCATGTAGTGAAAAAACATTTTCAATTTGTTTATGTCCAACAAGTAGTCCAATACATTGCCTGAATTACTATATAATTGAAATACAATGTAATTCAATTCTGTAATTGAATTAGCAAAACTCTGAGTGGGTTAAGATATTACACCGTTACCGCCCACTACTACGCGATTGTCGGGGTGGCAAGGCGCCATCTCGTATGGGTCCGAACTGGTGACATTGTATTGATGCGAGCGTGAGAAGAAGCGTCCCAGGCAGGACTACGGTGACGTGTCTCTAGGAACGAATGAGCGGCCGATTGGATCAGAGCGGAGGAGGCAGACCTCGTTTCACACGCATTTTCGGCTGTCGACGAAATATTGGCTACAGCGGCCACACATACCATGTAGCGTGCAGCGTCGAAGTCAAAACATTGGGACTACGGGCGCGGCTGTGGTGGCAGATAGGCAGACCTAGCACTGATAGGCTCGATTTGTTTATGTGCCGTTCCCGAGGCTGTTCTCTATGGAGAGGTTTATGACAGGTCATTACTATTGAGCTGGAAGTCAACACTTTATCGGACATGACGTGTTGACTTGTGTTAAATTAAAAAGTACTTTACAGTAAAACATTATGAGTAGGACGCGTTAAAAACAGCTTTCTGGAAAATAGCTTCGCTGTCGATCGCCCAATAATGACCCGACCATTTGCATGCCCAATGTTTTACAGCCGCTACGCTATCGTACGTCGTACAGTGGTGCAAAATCCCCAAAACATGGCAATAATTCGTTTATTATGTCATTTTTAAAAATCTATGTGTATTGAAATACATTACAGTATTAATGCATCGATCATAGATTGTAATAGAACCTAACCCAAACACTGACATTGGAAAGAACTGTGACATACATTTGAAGGAAAAAATTTTGTCTCATTTCTTTGTTGTTTTTGCGTATATGCACTCCTTGATTTTCGAAAGTTTCATAGTGTAGATATTATTCAGTGCGGTGAGTACATTACTTTAAATTATAAAAAATGCAAAGCTAATCATTAATTTTTTTTGTATACATATTATTAAGACCCTATGGTGCCACCGATTTTTATTTGGTTATAATCCAAAAATTTGCGACTTTATGTTACTTTTCCACAAATAAGGTCACAATGGTTTTAGAAAGTGCGAGATAAACGATTATTTCGAATCCACATTTATTAATATTAAGATTTTTAAAACTAAGAAAATATGAAAAAACTATCCGAATACCCAAAGTCACAAGTTTTTCATTAAATTATATCATAATGTAACCATAAGAGTATTTAATAAAAATGATTTCAGTTGAAAAAATATTTGTTTTCATAGTTTATTTTGCAATTGTTTTTTAAACAGGCGCATTGCTATCATACCGCCAGAAAATTGAAAAAAAAAAATTATGATAATATAGCCCCAAGTGTCCTCTTTACGGCCCCGTTTTTAAAAATACGGATACTTCAAAATTGGCGACATGACAATTATTTGAAGTGAACGCTGTTTCGTCCTACGCCGGACGAAAATTGAAATTATTTGATTTTCCTCCTACGTCCTCAGACGGCGAGGCCCCATGATACCCCAAGATACGGCGGAGGATGCAGCGGAGGACGAGAAATGGTTTGTAGCAGTTGTCGGCAATGCCAGCATTGTTCCCCATAGCTCCCCGTAACGACCCTAGTGCTCTATGCTATACCAGGTATAGGAAGGTATTGCATGGTATAGATATAGATATAGTATAGGTACCTAGTGCAGGAGGCGGCGAAGGACGAAAAATGATTTGAAGCTTCCCGAAACCTTGCGATCCGCCTAGACACACGTACACGCTGCCCGAGCGGTTACTGTGTGAGTGCGCCGCGCGGTACGGCTGGTCAAAGTCAAGCCTGCTTGCAGAGCCTCCCGAACAGACATCTTGCTGCCGAATAATTAAAATTATGCCTCGAAAACGCAAAAGTTGGCCATCTTAGACACCATACGTATTAGATTGATCTTTTATCTAGCGATTGAGACTACGTAGTGGTTCCAAATGTGTATAATAGAGAAATGGTTTGTCAGTTACCGAACCCTTGCGATCCGGCTAGGCACACGTACACGCTGCCCGAGCGGCGAGTGTGTAAGTGCGCCGCGCGGTACAGACATCTTGCTGCCGAAGATTGAAAATTACGCTTCGAAAACGCAAAATTAGGCCAACTTAGACACCATGTGCAATAGATTGATCTTTTATCTAGCGATTGAGACTACGTAGGGGCTCCAAATGTGCATTAGCGAGACGTACTTTTACTAGAACCGGACCCTTGCGATCCGCCTAGGCACACGTACACGCTGCCCGAGTGCGCCGCGCGGTACAGACATCTTGCTGCCGAATAATTAAAATTATGCCTCGAAAACGCAAAAGTTGGCCATCTTAGACACCATACGCATTAGATTGATCTTTTATCTAGCGATTGAGACTACGTAGTGGTTCCAAATGTATATAATAGAGAAATGGTTTGTCAGTTACCGAACCCTTGCGATCCGTCTAGGCACACGTACACGCTGCCCAAGTGTCGAGGGTGTGCCACACACTCTCCTCGAGCACACCGACACTGTGTGACGTCACGCTTGCTCCTGACTTACCGGCAACATTTACTGATGCAGTGACGGCAGACAATGTACCCAGCTCCCCTACTGGACGAAAATGTTATTACTTAGGTTCTACTAGCGGCCGCTCTTTCGTTTTTGGCGTGACCATCGAAAAGTCGTCAAGGTCAACTGGGGATCCACACCCTTAAGTCACCCGCAGAATCCTCATTCTGAGGTGGTATTACTAAAGTGCAGTTCCCAGTGATCGGTTGAAGTGATCGTGAGTGAGTGTGTGGTACGTCATCGGGTTGTTCGAATTCGATCGGTTCGCCGATCAATTCCTCATATTCCTCATATTCCCTATAATCGCATTCTCCAACCCTGAATCAGTGTTTCATCGTGTACGTCTGAGCTCAGAGGGTGCTCGGTACCGAGAGAACACAAATTCGTTTCGATCAATTTCCAGTCACGAATCGAACAAACCCGCGCGTTCGGACGAGTTGCACCATACACCCACATAGTGACACTTCGATCGCTGGGAGCTTTCACAACCACCGCGTTGTGCGTTACTCCTACGCGGCGTTCACAACGGACGACGCACAGTGGGGTATTTGGCCTGTTTAGCGCGCCAAAAGTCGAAATTTTTACTTTGTTCAAAATGACTAAAACTTTTTACTCATGTACCTGAATATATATGCAAGTAATCTACAATAATATTTTTCCATAAACGGTAGTATTTAGTAACCTATAGATACTTGAAAGTAACATATTCTCGTGACCGAGAGAAGCATGGAAAAACTTGTGTTAAAGAAATGATCTTTCTCACAAGTTTAGTGTATCAAATCGAGATAAAAACATACCTAGGATGTAAAGGAAGGTTTATAGAGTAATTTTACTGCTTTTTGTTTTATACTCTTCGGTGGTTTTGATAGAATAAACAATTAAAAGTGATATAATTTTTTTTCAGAAAATTAATATGTATCATGTAATAACTTTTTTTCTCCGCAAAACACCCCTCTAATTTTTTTAGGGGTTAATCATTAGACATTGCTTTAAACAATCGTGAAAAGTTTGCGTGCGATCTCGTGCTGGAACATACCTTTTTATGCGATTTAGATCAGTATGGCATGAACCGACCGTATCTCATATGACTGATAATGATGAAATAACTGAGCTGTAGGTGATAGATACTTGGAAGTAAATGAAGGAAAATGAAAGTCATTATTGCTAGAATATTAATTTATATTATAAAAAAAAATTAATAAAAATTAATTAATATTTATAATATATTTTCTTTTTTACGAAAAAATGTTTGAAACAAAAGTTTAACAGTATTAACTTCAATATATAAAACTTCGAAAAAATTTTGTTTAAAACAAAAAAACAAGGTCGCTTCGATTTTTTAAACATTAAGTTGTATTTTTGGTTTGATAGTGTTGTGGCTGGTGTTAAGACGAATTCAACGATATATAATAGTATGACCTTCACACTATTAATAACGTCGCAATAGTTTTGGCGCGCTAAACAGGCCAAATACCCCACTGTGCGACGTCCGTCTTGGTTCACTTTCATTCCCTCCCCCCTTTCTCAACAGATACAGGTATCGGTCCCGATCAGACGAGGACGTGCGTGCCACGTGGATCAAAGATCGTTAAATAATTATATGGTTACGACCCAGCCTCCCCCCCCCCCCATTTTGTCGGACTATTTCCGACCTGGGACGTAACACAAGTTTTGAAGCCTACTATGTTTCCGGATAGTCCAGAAACCTGCCCACCCCCTCCCCTAGGGCTAATCCCTCCGCCTGTGCTATGAGTCTATTGGGAGTACAAATGTAGAGGACCGCGTATTATTTCACCATTGGGAAGAAGTTACTGCTACTTCGGATCCAATCCGACTGCATCGAAATCACGGCTGGGCCGAGATATCAATTCCATTCGGTCTTCACCTGCCGAACCTACTTCGCGATGGCTCCCGCCACTTAATCCTAACTAATTCTGATTGTATGATTTTTCCATTACTAGTTCAAATTCTGTATAAAGGCTATGACCGAGCACCGGGTAGTTGTAATGACAAAAGTTGTTCAGAATGTTGTCCTCGATAACATATGTCAAGATCAATGTCATCGGAGTTGCCTCCCCTAAACGTAAGGTTTACCCCAAAAATATTTGTTTTTATGTGATTTTTTTAAAGATATCACCTTCATTTTTTTTAATGGAACCACCCTTTTTTAAACACCTACAATGATAGTCCCTTTCATTAGGAATTTAGTGACTAATTATTCAAGGTTATTCAAGGTCACGGACAGAAAAAATCGTATAAAACGAAAATATGGAAGCAGAATACCTGTATTTTATAAATGTTCGAAATGATGGCCGTCTACGTCGATACATTGGTGTAAACGGGCTCTAGAGGAATGTTAAACTCTGACAAGTACATCCGAGGTGATATTCGTACATGTGCTGTGATGATACGGAGACGCATATCTTCATCTGTTGTTGGAGCATTCTTGTACACAGTCTCTTTTAGCAAATCCCACAAAAAGAAATCCGGTGGATTTAAATCAGGCGAACGTGCTGCCCATGAAACAGTTGTACCTAGTTCAATCTATCGGTTTGGAAACTTAGAATCCAACATTTCTTTTGCAACTCGTGCATAATGAGCAGGACAGCCGTCATGTTGGTACAACATATCATATCTGTTTTGCAAAGGAACATCTTCCAACAAAATTGGCAGATCTCTTTGTAAAAATTGAGCATATTTTTGTCCTGTTAGCGTTTCGGTAATAAAGTGTGCCCCCCCCCCAGATTACTTTATCATTCAAACTAATCATCATAAGTTTACGCTCCATCGTCTTTGGTGGTCAATTTCTCGAAGCCAATGTGGATTATCAACGGACCAATAATGAGCATTCCGTAGACTAATTGAGGCATGATTACTGAATGTTGCTTCGTTCGTAATCAAGACATTCGAAAAAAATGAACGATCTTGATGCAGTCCCTATTGACAATAATTAACTCGATTTTGAAATTTGCTTCCGTGTAATTCCTGATGTAACGATAAATGACACGGATGAAATTTATGTTGGGTCAGAACTCGTATTACGCTTCT
>NW_027471952.1:0-13492 GCF_051020765.1 Lasioglossum baleicum | reverse complement strand
ATATTAGTCGAAAATATAAATAGAGCAAATTTTACACTAAAATTTTCCAACAACAGTAAATTACTATAGAACAAATTTTCATAAACATAGACAATAAATTTAGCTCACCACAATACTAGTCGAAAATATCAGTGGAGCAAATTTAAATATTATACATGCAATGATATTAGCTTACCAAAATAATAGTCGAAAATATTAGTAGAGCAAATTTTCATATTATGTATGCAATGCAATTATCTCACCCTAATACTTGTCGAAAATATCAATAGAGCAAATTACAAACAATAAAAATTGACAACAGTAGAAAATTATAATAGAACAAATTTTCATAATGTTTAACCAATAAATTTAGCTCACCACAATACATGTCGAAAATATCACTATAGCAAATTTCCAAATTAAATATGCAATAAAGTAACATCACCACAATACTAGTCGGAAATAGCATCCGGGAAAATTTTTATATCAAATAGGCAATAAAATTAACTCACCACAATAATAGTCGAAAATATCAGTAGTGCAAGTATTCATATTATATATGCAATAAAACTAGCTCACTATAATACTAGTCGAAAATATCGTGTACATCAAATTTTCATATTATATGTGCAATAAAATTAGCTCACCACAATACTAGTCGAAAGTATCAGTAGAGCAAATTTTCATATTATATTTGCAATGGAATTATAGCACCACAATACTAGTCGAATATATCAATAGTGCAAATTTTCAAATTATATATGCAATATAATTGGCGCACCAAAAGAGTAGTCCAAAATATCAGTTGATGAAATTTTCATACTATATATGCAATAAAATTAGCTCACCATAATACTAGTCCAAAATATCAATAAATTAAATAATCAATAAAGTATACCCAATAAATTTAGCTCACCACAATACTAGTCAAAAATACTATTAGAGCAAATTTTCATATTATGTCTGCAATGGAATTGCCTCATCCCCACACTATTCGAAAATACCATCAGAGCAAATTTTCATATTATAAACGCAACAATGTTAGCTCACTATAATATTAGTCGAAAATATAAATAGAGCAAATTTTACACTAAAATTTTCCAACAACAGAAAATTACTATAGAACAAATTTTCATAAACATAGACAATAAATTTAGCTCACAACAATACTAGTCGAAAATATCAGTGGAGCAAATTTGAATATTATACATGCAATGAAATTAGCTTACCAAATAATAGTCGAAAATATTAGTAGAGCAAATTTTCATATTATGTATGCAATACAATTGTATCACCTTAATGCTTGTCGAAAATATCAATACAGCAAGTTACAAACAATAAAAATTGACAACAGTTGAAAATTATAATAGAACAAATTTTCATAATGTATAACCAATAAATTTAGCTCTCCACAATACTAGTCGAAAATATCAGTAGAGCAAATTTTCATATTATATGTGTAATGAAATTATAGCACCACAATACTAGTCGAATATATCAATAGTGAAAATTTTCAAATTATATATGCCATATAATTGGCGCATCAAAATAGTAGTCCAAAATATCAGTTGATGAAATTTTCATACTATGTATGCAGTAAAATTAGCTCACCATAATACTAGTCCAAAATATCAATAAATTAAATAATCAATAAAGTATACCCAATAAATTTAGCTCACCACAGTACTAGTCGAAAATATCAGTTGAGCAATTTTTTATATTATGTATGCAATAAAGGTAGCGCACCACAATACCAGTCGAAAATATCAGTAGATCAATTTTTCAAATTGTACATGCAATAAAATTAGCTCACCACTAAACTAGACGAAAATATCAGTAGAGCAAGCTTTCATATTATGTATGCAATAAAATTAGCTCTCCACAACACCACCCGAAGGTATAAATAGGGCACATTTTACTCAATAAAATTTTTCAGAGGTAGACAATTTCAATAAAACATATTTTCATATTGTATACGCAATAAAATTAGCTCATCACAATACTAGTCGAAAAAATCAGTAGAGCTAGTTTTCATGTTATATATGCCATAAAATTGGCTGACCGCAATAATAGTCGAAAGTATAACTAGAGCAAATTTTCGTATTATATATGCAATAAATTAGCGCGCCTCAATACTAGTCGAAAATATCGTGGACATCAAATTTTCATATTATATCTGAAGTAAAATTAGCTCACCACTATACTAGTCTAAAATATCAGCAGAGCAAATTATCATATTACATATGCAATAAAATCAGCTCACAACAATACTAGTCGAAAATATCAGTAGAGTAATTTTTCTTATTGTATATGCAATAAAATTACCTCACCGCAATACTAGTCGAATATATCAGTAGAGAAAATCATCATATTTCATATGCAATAAAATAAGCTCACCACAATACTAGTCGAAAATAATAGTACAGCAAAGTTTCATATCATATATGCAATAATATTAGAACACCACAATGCTAATCGATAATATCAGTAGAGCAATTTTTTATATTATGTATGCAATAAAGGTAGCGCACCACAGTACCAGTCGAAAATATCAGTAGATCAATTTTTCAAATTATACATGCAATAAAATTAGCTCACCACAATACTAGTCGAAAATATCAGTTGAGCAGGTTTCATATTATATATGCAAAAATATTAGCTGACCACATAAATAGATGAAAAATCAATTGCGCAAGTTTTCATATTATTTATGCGTTAAAAATAGCTCACCACTAAACTAGACGAAAATATCAGTAGAGCAAGCTTTCATATTATGTATGCAATAAAATTAGCTCTCCACAATATCACCCGAAGGTATCAATAGGGCACATTTTACTCAATAAAATTTTTCAAAGGTAGACAATTTCAATAAAACATATTTTCATATTGTATACGCAATAAAATTAGCTCATCACAATACTAGTCGAAAAAATCAGTAGAGCTAGTTTTCATATTATATATGCAATAAAATTATCTGACCACATATCTAGTCGAAAATATCAGTAGATAAAATCATCATATTATATATGCAATATAATTAGCTCAACCCAATACTAGTCGAACATGTCAGTAGAGCAAGTTTTCATATTATATATGCAATAAAATTAGCTTGCCACAATACTAGTCGAAAATATCACGGGGGCAAATTTTCATATTATATATGCAGTAAAATTTTCTCACCACGATACTAGTCGAACATATCAGTAGAGTCAATTTTCTTATTATATGTGCAATAAAATTAGCTCACCGCAATACTTGTCGAATATATCAGTAGACATAATTGACATATTATATATGCAATAAATTAAGCTCACCACAATACTAGTCGGAAATAGCATCAGCGCAAATTTTCATATTATATATGCAATAAAATTGGCGCACGAAAATACTAGCCCAAAATATCGGTGATGAAATTTTCATTTATGTATGCAATAATATGAGCTCACCACAATTCGAGTCGAAAATATCAATATATTAAATTTTACACAATAAAATTTGTCAACAATAGCCAACTATAATACAACAAATTTTCATATTATATATGCTGCAAAATTAGCACCCAACAATACTAGTGGAACATATCAGTAGAACAAATATTCATATTATATATGCAGTCAAATTAGATCACAACAACAAAAGGAGAACATAACAAAAGAGCAAATTTTCATATTATACATGCAAAAAAATTAGCTCATCACAATACGAGTCGAAAATATCAATAGAGCAAATTCTAAACAATAAAATTTGCGAACAATAGCAAATTAAATACAACAAATTTTCATAATGTATACCCAATAAATTTAGCTCACCTCAATACTAGTCGAAAATATCAGTAGAGCAAATTTTCATATTATATATGCAATGAAATTATAGCACCACAATACTAGTCGAATATATGAATAGTGCAAATTTTCATATTATATATGCAATAAAATTGGCGCACAAAAATACTAGTCCAAAATATCAGTTGATGAAACTTTCATATTATGTATGCAATAAATTTAGCTCACCACAATACTAGTCCAAAATATCAATAGTGCCAAATTTACGCAATAAAACTTTCCAGCAATAGCAAATTACAATAGAAAAAATTTTCATAATGTATACCCAATAAATTTATCACACCACAATACTAGTCGAAAATATCAGTAGAGCAAATTTTCATGTTATATATGCAATAAAATTGGCTCACCGCAATAATAGTCGAAAATATAACTAGAGCCAATTTTCATATCATATATGCAATAAATTAGCGCGCCTCAATACTAGTGGAAAATATCAGTACAGCAAATTTGCATATTATATATGCAATGAAATTATAGCACCACAATAGTAGTCGTATATATCGATAGTGCAAATTTTCATATTATATATGCAATAAAATTGGCGCACCAAAATACTAGTCCAAAATATCAGTTGATGAAATTTTCATATTATGTATGCAATAAAATTAGCTCACCACAATACTAGTCCAAAATATCAATGAAGTAAATAATCAATAATGTATACCCAATAAATTTAGCTCACGACAATACTAGTTGAAATATCAGTAGAGCAAATTTTCATGTTATATATGCAATAAAATTGGCTCACCGCAATAATAGTCGAAAGTATAACTAGAGCAAATTTTCATATTATATATGCAATAAATTAGCGTGCCTCAATACTATTCGAAAATATCGTGTACATCAAATTTTCATATTATGTGTGCAATAAAATTAGCTCACGACAATACTATTCGAAAATATGAGTAGAGCAAATTTTAAAATTATATATGCACTAAAATTAGCTTATCACAATACCAGTCGAAAATACTATTAGAGCAAATTTTCATATTATGTCTGCAATGGGATTGTCTCATCCCCACACTATTCGAAAATATCACCAGAGCAAATTTTCATATTATAAACGCAACAATGTTAGCTCACTATAATATTAGTCGAAAATATAAATAGAGCAAATTTTACACTATAAAATTTTCCAACAACAGCAAATTACTATAGAACAAATTTTCATAATGTATAACCAATAAAGTTGGCTCACCACAATACATGTCGAAAATATCACTATAGCAAATTTCCATATTATATATGCAATAAAGTAACCTCACCACAATACTTGTCGGAAATAGCACCAGGGCAAATTTATATATCAAATATGCAATAAAATTAACTCACCACAATACTAATCGACAGTATTAGTAGAGCAACATTTCATATCATATATGCAGTAAAATTAGCTATCAACAATACTAGTGGAACATAACAGTAGAACAAATTTTCATACTATATATGCAGTAAAATTAGCTCACAACAATACAAGTCGAACATATCAAGTGTGAAAATTTTCACACTATATATGCAATAAAATTAACTCACCACAATAATAGTCGAAAATATCAGTAGTGCAAATATTCATATTATATATGCAATAGAACTAGCTCGCCACAATACTAGTCGAAGGTATCAGTAGAGCAAATTTTTATATTATATATGCTGTAAAATTAGTTCAGAACAACACAAGTCGAAGAAATCAGTAGTACAAATTTTCATATTATATCTGAAGTAAAATTAGCTCACCACTATACTAGTCTAAAATATCAGCAGAGCAAATTATCATATTACATATGCAATAAAATCAGCTCACAACAATACTAGTCGAAAATATCAGTAGAGCAAATATTAAAATTATATATGCAATAAAATTAGAACGTCACAATACTAGTCGAAAGTATCAGTAATGCAAATTTTCATATTACATATGCAACAAAATTAGCTCACCACAATACTAGTTGAAAATATCAGTAGAGCAAACTTTCATATTATATATGCAATAAAATTATCTCACCACAATACTAGACGAAAATATCACTAGATCAAGTTTTACAGAATAAAATTTGTCATCAGTAGAAAATTTCATTCAATGGATCAAATCTTCATATTATATACACAATTAAATTAGCTCACCACAATACTAGACGAAAATATAAGTAGAGCTAATTTTCATATTATAGATGCAATAAATTTAGCTCACCACAATACTAATCGAACATATCAGTAGAGCAAATTTTTATATCATATATGCAATAATGTTAGCACACCACAATACCAGTCGAAAATTACAATAGATTAAATTTTACACAATAAAATTTGTCAACAGTTGAAAATTTAAGTAGAACGAATTTTCCTATTATATACGCAATAAAATGAACTCCCCTCAATACTAGTTGAAAATATCAATAGAACAAATTTTCATATTATATATGCAGTAAAATTAGCCCACCACAATACTAATCTAAAATATCAGTAGTGATAATTTTCATATTATATATGGAATAAAATTAGCTCACCACAGTACTAGTCGGAAATATCAGTAGATCAAATTTTCGTATTGCATATAGAATAAAATGAGCTCACCTCAATACTAGTCGAAAATATCAGGAGAGCAAATTTGCATAGTATATATGCAGTAACATCAGCTGTCCACAATACTAGTCGAAAATATCAGTATTGAAAATTTACATATTATATATGCATTAAAACTAGCCCACGCAAATACTAGTGGAAAATATCAATAGAACAAATTTTCATATTATATATTCAGTAAAATTAGCTCACCACAGTACTAATCGAAAATATCAGTAGTGATAACTTATATATTATATATGCAATAAAATTAGCTCACCACAATACTAGTCGGGAATAGCTGTAGAGAAAATTTTCATATAATATATACAATAAAGTTGGCTCACTACAATACTATTCGAAAATACCAGTAGAGCATAATTTTATATTATAAATGGAATAAAATTAGCTCACCACAATACTACTCGAAAGTATCAGTAGAGCAAATTTTCATATTATATATGCAATAAAATTAGCTCACCACAATTCTAGCCGAAAGTATCAGTGGAGGAAATTTTCATATTATATATGCTATGAAATTAGCATACCACAATAATAGTCGAATATATCTGTAGAGAAAATTCTCATATTTTATGTGCAATAATATTAGCTCACCACAATGCTAGACGAAAATATCAGTAGTGAAAATTTTCATATTATATATGCAATTAAATTAGATCACCACAGTTATAGCCGATAATATCAGTAGAGGAAATTTTTCATATTATATATGCAATAAAACTAGCCCACCCAAGACTAGTGGAAAGTATCAATGGAACAAATTTTCATATTATATATGCAACAAAATTAGCTCATCACAATACTAGCCGAAAATATCACTAGATCAAATTTTGCACAATGAAATTTGAAATCGCTAGAAAAAATCATTCAATAGAACAAATCTTCATATCATATACGCAATAAAATTAGCTCACCACAATACTAGACGAAAATATCACTAGAACAAGATTTACACAATAAAATTTGTCATCAGTAGAAAAGTTCATTCAACAGATAAAAACCTTCATATTATATACGCAATTAAATTAGCTCACCACAATACTAGTCGGAAATATCAGTAGAGCAAATTTTCGTATTGCGTATGCAATAAAATAAGCTCACTTCAATGCCAGTCAAAAATATTAGTAGAGCAAATTTTCATATTATATATGAATTTAAATTGACTCACCACAATACTAGTCGATAATATAAGTAGAACAAACTTTCATATTATATACGCAATAAAATTAGCTCACCACAATACTAGTCGGAAATATCAGTAAGCAAATTTCATATCTAATATCCAATAAAATTAGCTCACCACAATACTAGTCGTATATAACAGTAGAGAAAACTTTCATATTATATATGCGATAAAATTTGCTCACCACAATACTAGACGAAAATAACAATAGAGCAAATTTTACAAAATAAAATTTGTCAACAGTAGAAAATTACAAAAGAACGAATTTTCATATTATATACACAAAAAAATTAGCTCACCGCAATAATAGTCGAAAATATCGGTACAGCAAATTTTCATATTATGTATCCAATAAAATTAGCTACCCACAATACTAGTCGTATATAACAGTCGAGCAAACTTTCATATTATATATGCAATAAAATTATCTCACCACAATAGTAGACGAAAATATCACTAGGTCAAGTTTTACAAAATAAAATTTGTCATCAGAAGAAAATTTCATTCAATAGATCAACACTTCGTATTATATACGCAATTAAATAAGCTCAGCACAATACTAGACGAAAATATAAGTAGAGCTCAATTTCATATTATATATGTAATAAATTTAGCTCACCACAATACTACTCGAAAGTATCAGTAGAGCAAATTTTCATTTTATATATGCAATAAAATTAGCTCACCACAATTCTAGCCGAAAGTATCAGTGGAGGAAATTTTCATATTATATATGCTATGAAATTAGCATACCACAATAATAGTCGAATATATCTGTAGAGAAAATTCTCATATTTTATGTGCAATAATATTAGTTCACCACAATGCTAGTCGAAAATATCAGTATTGAAAATTTTCATATTATATATGCAATTAAATTAGATCACCACAGTTATAGCCGATAATATCAGTAGAGGAAATTTTTCATATTATATATGCAATAAAACTAGCCCACCCAATACTAGTGGAAAGTATCAATGGAACAAATTTTCATATTATATATGCAACAAAATTAGCTCATCACAATACTAGCCGAAAATTTCACTAGATCAAATTTTGCACAATAAAATTTGAAATCACTAAAAAAAATCATTCAATAGAACAAATATTCATATCATATACGCAATAAAATTAGTTCTCCACAATACTAGACGAAAATATCAGTAGAGCAAATTTTCATATTATATATGCAATAACATCAGCTAACCACAATACTAGTCGAAAATATCAGTAGAGCAAATTTTCATGTCATGTATGCAACAAAATTAGCTCACCACAATACTAGTCTTAAGTATCAGTAGAGCAAATATTAAAATTATATATGCAATAAAATTAGAATGTCACAATACTAGTCGAATGTATCAGTAAGGCAAATTTTCATATTATATATGCAACAAAATTAACTCACCACAATACTAGACGAAAATATAAGTAGAGCTAATTTTCATATTATAGATGCAATAAATTTAGCTCACCACAATACTAATCGAACATATCAGTAGTGGAAATTTTCATATTATATATGCTATGAAATTAGCATACCACAATAATAGTCGAATATATTTGTAGATAAAAGTCTCATATTATATGTGCAATAATATTAGCTCACCACAATGCTAGTCGAAAATATCGGTAGAGAAAATTTTCATATTATATATGCAATTAAATTAGATCACCACAATTCTAGTCGAAAGTATCAGTAGTGGAAATTTTCATATTATATATGCTATGAAATTAGCATACCACAATAATAGTCGAATATATTTGTAGATAAAAGTCTCATATTATATGTGCAATAATATTAGCTCACCACAATGCTAGTCGAAAATATCGGTAGAGAAAATTTTCAGATAATATATTCAATAAAGTTAGCTCACTACAATCCTTGTCGAAAATACCAGTAGAGCATATTTTAATATTATAAATGGAATAAAATTAGCTCACCACAATACTACTCGAAAGTATCAGTAGAGCAAATTTTCATATTATAAATGCAATAAAATTAGCTCACCACAATTCTAGTCGAAAGTATCAGTAGTGGAAATTTTCATATTATATATGCTATGAAATTAGCATACCACAATAATAGTCGAATATATTTGTAGATAAAAGTCTCATATTATATGTGCAATAATATTAGCTCACCACAATGCTAGTCGAAAATATCGGTAGAGAAAATTTTCATATTATATATGCAATTAAATTAGATCACCACAATTATAGCCGATAATATCAGCAGAGCAAATTTTTCATATTATATATGCAATAAAACTAGCCCACCCAATACTAGTGGAAAGTATCAATAGAACAAATTTTCATGTTATGTATGCAACAAAATTAGCTCACCACAATACTAGTCTTAAATATCAGTAGAGCAAATATTAAAATTATATATGCAATAAAACTAGAACGTCACAATACTAGTCGAAAGTATCAGTAAGGAATATTTTCATATTATATATGCAACAAAATTAGCTCACCACAATACTAGTTGAAAATATCAGTAGAGGAAATTTTCATATTATATATGCAATGATACTAGCTCACCACAATACTAGTCGAATATATCAGTAGAGCAAACTTTCATATTATATATGCAATAAAATTATCTCACCACAATACTAGACGAAAATATCACTAGGTCAAGTTTTACAAAATAAAATTTTGTCATCAGATGAAAATTTCATTCAATAGATCAACTCTTCATATTATATACGCAATTAAATAAGCTCTCCACAATACTAGACGAAAATATAAGTAGAGCTCAATTTCATATTATATATGTAATAATATTTAGCTCACCACAATACTAATCGAACATATCAGAAGAGCAAATTTTTATATCATATATGCAATAATGTTAGGCACACCACAATACTAGTCGAAAATAGCAATAGATTAAATTTTAAACAATAAAATTTGTCAACGAGTAGAAAATGTAAATAGAACGAATTTTCATATTATATACGCAATAAAATGAGCTCCCCTCAATACAAGTTGAAAATATCAATAGAACAAATTTTCATATTATATATGCAGTAAAATTAGCTCACCACAATACTAATCTAAAATATCAGTAGTGATAATTTTCATATTATTTATGGAATAAAATTAGCTCACCACAGTACTAGTCGAAAAATAACAATAGAGAAAATTTTATACAATAAAATTTGTCAACAGTAGAAATTTCAGTAGAACGGATTTTCATATTATATACGGAATAAAATTAGCTCACCACAATACTAGTCGATAATGTCAGTTGTAAAAATTTACATATTATATATGCAATAAAACTAGCTCACCCCAAAACTAGTGGAAAAAACAATACAACAAATTTTCATATTGTATATGCAATAAAATTAGCGCAGCACAATACTAGTCGGAAATATCAGTAGATCAAATTTTCGTATTGCATATGCAATAAAATGAGCTTATCTCAATACTAGCCGAAAATATCACTAGATCAAATTTTGCACAATAAAATTTGAAATCACTAGAAAAAATCATTCAATATAACAAATCTTCATATTATATACGCAATAAAATTGGCTCACCACAATACTAGACGAAAATATCAGTAGAGCAAGTTTTCATATTATATATGCAATAACATCAGCTGACCACAATACTAGTCGAAAATATCAGTAGAGCAAATTTTCATGTTATATATGCAACAAAATTAGCGCACCACAATACTAGTCTAAAATATCAGTAGAGCATAATTTTATATTTTAAATGGAATAAAATTAGCTCACCACAATACTACTCGAAAGTATCATTAGAGCAAATTTTCATATTATATATGCAATAAAATTAGTCTCACCACAAATTCTAGTCGAAAGTATCAGTAGAGGAAATTTTCATATTATATATGCTATGAAATTCTAGCATACCACAATAATAGTCGAATATATCTGTAGAGAAAATTCTCACATTATATGTGCAATAATATTAGCTCACCACAATGCTAGTCGAGAATATCAGTAGTGAAAATTTCCAGATTATATATGATGCAATTAAATTAGATCACCACAGTTATAGCCGATAATATCAGTAGAGGAAATTTTTTCATATTATATATGCAATAAAACTAGCCCACCCAATACTAGTGCGAAAGTATTAATGGAACAAATTTTCATATTATATATGAAACAAAATTAGCTCATCACAATACTAGCCGAAAATATCACTAGATCAAATTTTGCACAGTAAAATTTGAAATCACTAGAAAAAATCATTCAATAGAACAAATCTTCGTATTATATACGCAATAAAATTGGCTCACCACAATACTAGACGAAAATATCAGTAGAGCAAATTTTCATATTATATATGCAATAACATCAGCTGACCACAATACTAGTCGAAAATATCAGTAGAGCAAATTTTCATGTTATATATGCAACAAAATTAGCTCACCATAATACTAGTCTAAAATATCAGTAGAGCAAATATTAAAATTATATATGCAATAAAATTAGAAGCGTCACAATACTAGTCTAAAATATCAGTAGAGCATAATTTTATATTTTAAATGGAATAAAATTAGTCTCACCACAATACTACTCGAAAGTATCAGTAGAGCAAATTTTCATACTATATATGCAATAAAATTAGCTCACCACACTTCTAGTCGAAAGTATCAGTAGAGGAAATTTTCATATTATATATGCTATGAAATTAGCATACCACAATAATAGTCGAATATATCTGTAGAGAAAATTCTCACATTATATGTGCAATAATATTAGCTCACCACAATGCTAGTCGAGAATATCAGTAGTGAAAATTTTCAGATTATATATGCAATTAAATTAGATCACCACAGTTATAGCCGATAATATCAGTAGAGCATATTTTCATGTTATATATGCAACAAAATTAGCTCACCATAATACTAGTCTAAAATATCAGTAGAGCAAATATTAAAATTATATATGCAATAAAATTAGAACGTCACAATACTAGTCGAAAGTATCAGTAACGCAAATTTTCATATTATATATGCAACAAAATTAGCTCACCGCAATACTAGTTGAAAATATCAGTAGTGGAAATTTTCATATTATATATGAAATGATACTAGGCTCACCACAATACCAGTCGAATATATCAGTAGAGCAAATTTTCATATTATATATGCAATAAAATTATCTCACCACAATAGTAGACGAAAATAATCACTAGGTCAAGTTTTACAAAATAAAATTTGTCATCAGAAGAAAATTTCATTCAATAGATCAACTCTTCATATTTATATACGCAATTAAATAAGCTCACCACAATACTAGACGAAAATATCAGTAGAGCAAATTTTCATATTATATATGCAATAACATCAGCTAACCACAATACTAGTCGAAAATATCAGTAGAACAAATTTTCATGTCATGTATGCAACAAAATTAGCTCACCACAATACTAGTCTTAAGTATCAGTAGAGCAAATGTTAAAATTATATATGCAATAAAATTAGAACGTCACAATACTAGTCGAAGGTATCAGTAAGGCAAATTTTCATATTATATATGCAACAAAACTAGCACACCACAATAGTAGTTGAAAATATCAGTAGAGGAAATATTCATATTATATATGCAATGATACCAGCCTCACCACAATACTAGTCGAATATATCAGTAGAGCAAACTTTCATATTATATATGCAATAAAATTATCTCACCACAATACAAGACGAAAATATCGCTAGAACAAGTTTTACACAATAAAATTTGTCATCAGTAGAAAATTTCATTCAATAGATCAAATCTTCAATATTATATACGCAATTAAATTAGCTCACCACAATACTAGACGAAAATATAAGTAGAGCTAATTTTCATATTATATATCCAATAAATTTAGCTCACCACAATACTAATCTAACATATCAGTAGAGCAAATA
>NW_027471951.1:0-13499 GCF_051020765.1 Lasioglossum baleicum | reverse complement strand
GGTCAATTCAAACGCTGGTTTCGCGGTTTAGAATTCATTCTAGAACTGGCAGCTCGGACGGTTAACAGGGTTGACTCGAGCTTTATATTTTCCATTTGCCAGAGCGATCGTTGATAGCAACGGCGACGCGTGTTGGTCTCTAACAGAAGCGTAATGGTTTTAGACTGGCTGCTTAACACGACGCCTGCCGCGCTGCATTTGCATACTGCGCTGGAGGACACGGTATTTCCATTTTCTAGAATTAAAATAAAATCGTCGAATCAGACGTGACAGTTGGAATTGTTTGATGTTCTTTCCGTATCCGGGTCATCGATGACTACCTTGGCCTCATCGAAGTAACCGATAAATTCGTTTCATCGAGAATTAAACCGCTTTGACTTCGGTAACAGTATTGTAGTGTAATTGTGTGGTTTACAGGTGGTGGTAATTTATTAAATTATAAAATTGCGACTCTATTTTTACATCTCTTTACAATTATCCTTCTCGACTACCTTGAACTCGGTCAATTCAAATCTCAACTCTGTCAACTAAGAACTTCAGTTTTGCTAAGTGCCTGATCCAGTGTTTTCCAATTGACTTGGGCCTTCGTAAGGCCTCGTGGCACGGTTGAAAATGCTCGATACTGGAATAACAATTATCGCATTCATCGTTCTAGATTTTTAATCTTCGAGCAGCTCGTGATCGGAAAAGAGAACCGTACATTAAGAATCACGCGATACCGTGACTCGAGAGAGGAAACGATTGGTCGTTTTCCAATTACGAATGAAAAACGTGGCTGGTTGTTTTCCGAAAATCGGCAGCCGGGTTTGAATTATAAAAGAAAGAGAGGGGAAACGCAGCACGGGGAATACTAGCTGCACCGACAGCGTGATATTCCATCCCCGACGCTGCGTGTTTAGCTGCACGCGTTTGTTTGCACCTATTTGCCCGTTTCTGTGCCATTGTTACTCGCGACGAAGATCGATGAACCTGCTCGCACATGGTATAATTGCGTGGGTCGGTTGGTTGTGTCGCTGGATCCGCGCAAGTCTACGAATTCTGGTTATTATTCGAGAAATTCTAGTTATTATTCGCCTACGCCCGGCGTGTTTTACCGGTTCCCTGAAACACGCGAGCTCGCCGTTCCCAGATTTTCCATTAGATTTATCCACCATTATTGTTTCATCCGCTGCGCGTTTCGCGCGGTATTTATTTTTCAGCGCGGCCATCTACCCGGTAATTAACCATTTTACCAGATCTTTCGTCCAATGAAGCACCGATTTTGATTTTCATTAACGCTTCAAGCGTAGTAATTTACACACACCGCGATGTATTCCAGTTTCATACGAGGCAATATCTTCGTTGCGATCAACGGTATTCATGAATTCGAAGCGGACACGCTTAGAAACGTCTCTGTCTTCGCGGCGAATAAAAGCACCGACAAATGGACCTACCCGTCGTGACCGTAAAAGGATATTTTACACCGCGATTACGCGTATTATCGCGAACGTGACGGCTTTCGTGCTCGACTCAACTGTTTCTACGAGATGGGTGAAAAAGGAAGCTTCTGTTCTTTCGGTGGATTTTTACACTGCTTCGAAAATCGAGGAATACGCGTAAGCCGAGAAGCTTGCGCGAAGCTTGGTTCGAAAAACGCGGTTCCGAGGAACGAAACCGTGCGAAACGCCACTCGCATCTGTGAGTGATGAAGCGGGTACGATGTTTCGGGCTTGGTTTGGCCTCGGAAGAAACAGCGAAGCATCGGGTATGCATACGCGTCGAAATATCGAGCGGTCCTCGCTTGTATTTCGACGGTTTTCGGGATAGAAAACCCCGGCAGTCGTTGTTTATACGCGTCTACGCTCCGTGTTTTGTAAATGTGTTCCCGCTCCATGACTGCCAGCCAACCGACCAACAATACGCGGCTGACTTTTTGAATTCGCTACTACGCGGTGTCGCGCCATTGCGTGACTCGACCATTGTTCCTCTCCTCTGTTTGTCGTCGCGTTAAACCGCCGCCTGCTCGATACTCCGGTAAACCATTCGCTTACGAATTTCTCTCCATTAACTATCCACGGCTGGTTTTCAAGCGAAGCTCCATTGACTCGACCGGAGTGCCGCAGATGATTCCGGAGACGGACCAGACAAAGGTGAACGGTGCGTTTCGTAAATTTTAGTTATCTGCGACGGGTGAAGGATCAGGTCGCGTAACAAACGCTGTTTTTTCGTTTCAACGACAGAGTTATCGAGGTTGGCTGGATACGATGGAACAGTGGAACCTTTTTTGGGAAATTCGGATACGAAATGCGTTGAATACCGAAAATCAATCGTTACACCGATGATAGTGGGATTGTGTTTATGCTATAATATCGCAGAGTTGAGAGAGATGGTTAATGTATTTTCTCACACATCGCTAATTATGATAATTGATATTATATTCCATGTATAACGAATACGCTATCTCTCAAACACTCATGGATACATTGTCACGCTGACAACTTACCGATTTCTATCTCATACGAACTACAAGACTTCTCTATTACTGCGTTTTTATTACACTCTCAATTCTGTCTCAAGCTCGTATTTGTTCCATTTCTACGATATCGAAGAGTGCGCGAGAATAAGATGAATCGGTATCAAGGTTTCCGAATTATCTGAAAAAACTGTCTAATAGATAGAGGTTTTTAACGCTAAACGTACCAAGCGGATTCAAATGACCTCTTTCAAAATTTCTTTAAAAATTTAGAAACATTCATTGTTATTTCTTTCGTTCATTTGACTTTGTAAATTATATCATCAGATTATTCAATTTTAACTGTATAAAAGATAGAGATTTTTAACGCTAAACGTTCCAAGCGGATTCAAATGACCTCTTTCAAAATTTCATTAAAAATTTAAAAACATTCATTGTTATTTCTTTCGTTCATTTGACTTTCTGTGAATTATATCATCAGATTATTCAATTTTAACTGTCTAAAGGATAGTGATTTTTAACGCTAAACGTACCAAGCGGATTCAAATGACCTCTTTCAAAATTTCTTTAAAAATTTAGAAGCATTCATTGTTATTTCTTTCGTTCATTTGACTTTTTGTGAATTATATCATCAGATTATTCAATTTCGTTACAGCTTATTTTTATAGCGAAAAATTTATTACTTACCTTACGTATCCCACATGGTAAGAATAGGAGGTGCAAAAGGCCGGAACATTTAGTATTAAATGTGCAAAAGAATGACTCTTCGGGATGTCTCGAACGCTTGGAACAAAAGACAGTAATCGAATCATCCGTCTGCAGATGCGCATGTGCAATTTATTCGATAATCGACGCCACGCTGCTTCAACAGTCGACAAAATTGACTCCAGATTTCGCCATTTTTCTTTCGTTTTATGCTAGGTAAGCGCATGCTGATATAGCGTGGTTCATAACGCGTCTCGTAAACTACCGAAAAAACTTCGGCTAACACGGGAATCATTAATCTCGCGTATAATTTTTAATTTCAACGATGCACACCGACGCGTCTGATATAAACAAACGAATATATCTCCTTAAGCAAACGGATAAATTATTTCCTATAAAAAACCGTTTTCGAAACGCGGCGCCATTTTTCGTACGTGCGTAATCTGAACCTGGTATAACGGGATTTTTATACCGCGATATTTTTTCCAAACCCGTCAAGCCGCGTTGCGAGGCGATGCTCTATAGCATTCCGGAATATCTTTCGAATTCCCGTGATTTTAATCCTTCGTCGCTTTTCCTCGTCCCACCTCCGCACCCTCGCTTGTCATAAATCTCGAGCATCCCTGGAAACGTTGATACCCGAACTTTTCCACTTACCGATCGCGTCGGAGGACCAACCTTGGCGTTTACCTTGGCACTTATTTCGGTCATAAAAACGCCCTAGCGTAAGAAAGTATCCCAGAAGCCTGACGGTTTCTGACAGACGGGCCTCATCGACCATTGACAACACAACCGCTATAAATCTAGGCTTGAGTGAACTCTCGATCTTCCGCCGAACGATCTCGAATCTCGAAAAGGGAAAAATTCTCGAGCGTGGAGGTCGATAGTTAACTTCGCGATACGGTAACGGGATTTTCTGAGACTCGGTTACTTTATCTACTGTGAACAAAGCTGTCGCTTTCTGCGGGATCGTAGAATTAAGAGACTGAGAGGCAATTACGAGATATTCCGTTGTGCATTGCGATTTGTCAAGGAATAAGTTTATATCCGTTTGAGTCAGGAATTATTAGAAAAGGTAAATGCCATTTAGCGTTATATCTGAAACTAAATATTATTAGATTTCTTGAAATTCCTTTAGAATAAAATCTTGGCGCTTAAAAGTAAAACGATCTAAATTTTCCTGACAGCGAATGGGTCAACCCTTTGCTATACTTTGACGAGTCTGACTCTTGATGAGAATTTTGAGTCCAAAGTAAGTATCACCAGTTTAACTCGTAATCGACATTTCGAATCAAAGATAAACATCACGAGTCGAAGTCGTGGTTTTAACCAAGTATGATTATCTCGAATGTGGTCTTTTGTTCCAATGTAGACCATGTGCTATCTAAGAGTCAGTTTGGCTTCTTCCCCCACCATTCGGACACATCATTTGCGCCCGAATTCTCAAGGCAAGGGATTAACCCTTCACTTCGAATTATATTTCGATTTTGTTGAATGCAGCAGTTCCCAACGTTTTTAAGCGTTTTATTTGACATTTACTTCGATCAAAAACTAGTGCAATTTAAATAAATAAAGGAAGGAAGAAATTCAATTAAATCTCAGTTTTATTTACATTATCGTTTTTAAGTGTTTTATTTGAGATTTACTTCGATTAAAAACTAGTGCAATTTAAATAAGTAAAGGAAGGAACAAATTCGACTAAATCTCAGTTTTATTTATCCTATTGCTTTGTAATTTTCAAGCGTATGATATCTCTTGAAATATCACACTCGACATAGGAGTGCAAAGAGTTAAGACAGTTGGTGAAAAGACTTGTCTGAAAAGAGACGTTTTTTCCTGAAGATCACACGAGTGATAACCTCTCATGCTATCACTTGACCGATTCTTACACTAAACATTTAACAAACGCGGATGAGAAGCGTCCTCGGGGACGAGGAATCGGAAGAACTCGAAGCGACGCGTCGGCTAGCTGGAAAAGCGCGTTTCGCGGGTGAAAATTGGTTGGACGAACGATCGGTGGAACACGCGGAGAAATGCGACGTCTCATCGGGTCTCGACGAGGCAACGACGCTTCGCCGAATCGCTAAACCGCCGCCAAGCTAAGAACTAGACGCCACTACGCTGCCGTGACTCCAGCCATCCGCGGAACGACCGGTATTATTCCGCTAGATAAATTCGCGTTCGCCGGCGATATATTCAGGGGACGTGTAAACATCGACGGGGAAATAGCCACGGTGTTTTCGTTCGCCGGCGTATCTACTCATGCGCCGTTTATTTACGAACAGCTCCCCGACACTTTTCTCCCTTTAATTCGCTGCCGGAGAAGAATCGCTCGAATTCCGCGCGAGTACCGTCTCGCGCGCTTCCGATTAGTCGCCGGAATCGTGAGCTAAGCCGAAGGAAATAGAATAAATAGAAACGGAGAAATAAAACGATCAAAATCTGAAAGAAAAATAAATACGACTCTAATATTCGATTATTTATGGGGGTTAGATGTGGAATGGATTCTTACCTCTCCTCTCCTTCTACATTTCAAGAAAATTTTCGGATAATCTAATTAATCAATAGTTTATTACTTTTTTCCTTTTTATTATAAATTTGCGTTACGAACAATTTTATATCGAACACGTTACAAATCTTAAGGCATATAAGTATATGACAACGATAAATTTCATCAATTTTTATGATTTATAACTCAATAATTGGTTATTGCATTTCAAAATTTCATGCGTTGTATGATAAATCGAAATGGGTATAACGAATCGTAGTGAAATGCAGCGTTACGCTTGAAAAATCGGGTTTTGGCTAGTTTTTTCCACGAAATTCCCCACTGTGCGACGCATGGTAACGAAAAACGCTTCGAATAAAGTTCTCGCGCCGTTTATGATGATATAAATAATCTTGGAACAATGTTAAAAAATAAAGGATAATTTAGCGTAAAAGAAATTACGGCTGACGTGAACTAACGTGTACAATGAAATTATTGCTGTATTTTTTCCCAACAGCCGTGGATACAATGGTATTTTTCAGTCATAGAGGCGTAATCTTCTACAGAGCTTCGTGTAATGCGAGAGGACGTCTGACTAAGCACCGCTAAATCTCCTGCGATTTATGTTATACTGTAGTCAAACGGTCCAGTGATCCGTACTCCAGTTTTCCTTACCGATTTTATTATTTACCCTTGATACTGCAACGTACAATCCGATACTCGTACAAATTGATCTTCAAATTACGAATAAATTCTTCGCAAAGATTTTATACAAAATTTTCGCTTCCGTGCCTTTCTCTGGGAAAGAAAATAAATAAACTGAGAGAATGTTCGAAATGATAATCAAAAAAATGTAATAACGAAAGTATACAATTGAAAAAGCATCATATATGATTAATTTGTTACCGATTTATTATTTTTCTGTTACAGTTATTAGGTTGGTGCATATGAAATGTCGGATTTTTTTACATGCGATCGTTTGTCTTCCTGTTTTCGTTATACTTTTGGTTTTGGCATAACCTCGATTATAGTCGTACTGGCCATTGCCAGAGTCACATTTCAACAAAGGAGATTTTCTCGAAAGTGTTCCCTTTTGTTATTTGATATGAATTTTGTATCGATATGAATCTAAACGATATTCGTATAATTTTTTTGTATGAATATAAACTTGGTAATAATGCTGCAAAAGCTGCACGCAACATAAACCAAGCGTTTGAGGAGAATGCAGTTAATGATCGAAAAGTGCAGCGTTGGTTTGAAAAATTTAGGTCCGGTGATTTTTCACTACAAAATGATCCGCGTGGGAGACCCAAAACGTCTGTGAAAAATGATGATCTGAAGGCATTGGTGGAAGTGGATCCAACTGTATCCACGAGAGAACAGGCTACTAGGATGAAAATTGACCATACAACAATATTGCGACATCTTTCTGAAATTGGCAAGATGAAGAAAATGGATAAGTGGGTACTGCACGAACTAACTGAGTGAAATAAGCTGGATCGGTTGAACGCATGCTCATCGTTATTATCCCGATTTCATCGAGAGCCATTGAAATATGAAGTTTTGCAGCACCCAGCCTATTCACCGGATCTCTCGCCAACCGACTTTCATTTTTTTAAACATTTAGAACTGTTTTTACGAGCTAAACGGTTTGAAAATGAAGACAGTTTGAAAAATTCGATATCAGAGTTTATCGATTCTAAAGATCAGAATTTTTTTAAGACAGACATCTATGCTTTAAAGTCTCCTTGAGAAAAGTGTATTGAAGCGAATGGAGCATATTTTGATCGAATAAACAGCTTTTGAAAAAAGATATGCAGTTTTATATATTCACTTAAAAATTCGACATTTCATATGCACCAATCTAATACTTACAGCAGTACAATGTATGACGAAACAATTAAAAAGAGGCCAGTGATGGCAAGATTCATGAACTTGATTTCGAAAGACAACATTATCTTATAATTATTTCTAAATTATAACAATAAAATGAACCAATGTTCGCCTATTAGCTGGTGTACATCTAAATACAACCTGCTCAAAGACAAGCAATTACCCTCTCATTTATCGGTAATAGCAGGAATACGATAATTCGAGCTACGATCCGTTTGAAGACAGTGGAAACTCGCGCTCTCTCGTCGTTTCGCGACCCCATTCCTAGGAAAATTTATCCGAGAAATATCGTTCCAGTTCCGCTGTGTTCCCCGGTCATAATGCATCCCACCTGGTAATACCGAGTCGAGGTTGCGGTCGAAAAGGAAATATATCTCGCCTACAATACGCTATCGTCTTTGCTCGTGTCCGCAGCGGAACGCCTGGACGAGCGGAGGAATGGCGTCGCGGTCGCCGCTATCAGCGGCGGATGGGCCCACCTGCATTTCCACCCAGGCAGGCCTCTGCGGGTCATTTGTCATTGGAAATAATCAGACGATTCCGGTACGCGGCTAACCGCCTCGTTAATCCAATTTCCGCGATCCACTTTGACCAGCAGCGAGCACGATGCTGGCAAATTCCTGCGTCCTGGATAATCGTTGCGTCTTACGGCAATGGCTTCGTGGCCTTTCCGAGATGTTAAACTCGGAGATTTGCTGCTGGTCCCTTCTCCGTCCACCATGGTTCTCCGTGTTTCCTGAAACTAGAGAATACTCGGTTAAAAATCAGTAAATTCAATGGGAAAATTTTGCTGAGGAATTATTCGCGTCACCCTTGAATATAGAAATGAATCTGATTCTCAATGATGCCGATATTTTTCAAATATTTGGATAAAGTTTGATTCGAGTTTAACCAAATCGAGATAAATTTTTGGACTTAGAAAATATGTGCTACGTAAATGGCAATGCTAAAATTATTTTTCGCTTTATTTTAAACAATCTTTAAACTAAAAAATTAAAAATTTCTATGGATATTTTAAAATTCGTCTCCAAAGGGTAAATAATCGTTGCTTTACTTCCAGTTGCAATTTGTAGGAAATAGAGTAATATATTCTTACTTAAACATTATGATATAAAATAGCACGATAAATAGATTTGTGAGTATTCAATAGAATAACTCTAAAGAATCATTAAATACAAATTTTGTCAGGGACTTGTCATCGATATACCTGATGTATAATACACGAGAATGGAAATAAATTGATAAAATCACGATATCGAAAAGATCTGAGAAGTAAGAACCACTAAACGAAAGGAAATTAATCTCCACTGAAAATTCAGGCAAGAAGTAACTTTGATAGGAAACACAAGCTTCTAAATAAAAATTGTAAATTGTAAATTCTTTTTTTCTCGTGCAGCACTTCATTTTTAATCACCTGTCTTTGTCTTCACTGACACTACTTATACAAATGGCGTAAAATTCGAATTTCGCATGAGTCTTGGAACACCCGCTACGCTGGAATTAATTTGCGAGACGTAATCGAGCTAAATTGAAATTAGAGTTCGAAAACGAGTACGGAATCCTTGCATGAGCATCCATGATATCGCTGATGACTTTATCCGATATATTTCCATAGTCTCGTTGCTGAAAAAATCCTCCATTCCTCCTGTTTCTGGAACGCATTAACGATACGTTCAAATTTCCCGACGAAACGTTCGCTTATAACGCGTCGTAAATCTCCAAGAAGTATTCCGAAAACGCCCCTCCCGGAGCTCTTCAGAAGTAAATACCAGGCCTGCATTATATACTCGGCCGTATTAAATATTAACAATCTACACGGACATGACAGGTGCCGGTGCATGTGAATGGTCAGTGTTTCGGCGATAGTACACGCGGAATATTGCGGATTATATAGGCGCTGCCGCAATACTCACCGTGTCTGTTCGCTTTAAAAGTGGCAGCGCAGGTACACGCAGCGCTATTTATCTCTGCGCGTGTACACGTATTAATACGATGCGCGGGTGTAGCCGTGCGCGCGATATTATGTTGCTTTTCGAAATTTCAGACGTGAAGCGCCCTTTCGATGTTATCCTCCCTCTTTCCGTCGCGTTCTTGCTGGTGCTGGTAAATTCGCTGAAACAGCACACGTGTGGTAATTACATCCGAATTTTCCTCGAATTACATAATACACGAAACTGGCTTCGAAGAGGCGATATATTGAAATTTTTGCTTCTTTTTTAGTTCGGCGTGTTTCTTGCAGCAGAATCGAGAGATTAATTACATAAATATATTGACAAGGAGTTTAATTTCATTTCGATGTAAGTTTGATACACGCTATACGAAGCTTGCAAGCATTAGGACACGATACTTTTATTGCGAATGACTTCGAGAGAGATGGTACTATGTGAATTCACTACGAAATATTTCAAGATTAAAAGAAAATCATGAGAATCATGTTCCGTGACTGTGATATCGGTAAAATAAATATGTCTCGGCCGAGCATACGCGACGCAGAGGACGATGATTAAAAAGCCGCATTACGCTATCAAATCCATCGTGATTGGTCTATCGCTGGGCAGTGTAAGCGATTTATACAGCGAGGTTTCGTGCAAGCAATGGGTATAAGAAATCGTTCACGCGAAGCTCCGTAATGGCGTTCTCGATAACGAATTTGCGACGCGAGAGTTTGAAATGGTCTCGCGGTTTCCAGGTTCCGGATATTACATAGTAGGTGCTCTGACCTTACTCCGAATCCTCCCGTTATCACTGTTCCGATCTTTCTCGTAATAAGCCTAAACCTCCCTTTAATACCGTTCCCGGTACCGCGTCCACCGCGTGCTTCGAAACACGAAGCTCTTTCGAGACTTTGGGAAAAATACGATCGCTGCAACCGCTTATCAAACGCGAAAGATATCTCGAAACTTCAATTTCCCCGATCCGATCGAGAAACTTTGTTTAATAACGATCCTTAATTCCCTCCCCGAGAGATCCGATTCGCTCCGCGCGATAAGATCGTCGAATTAGAACCGCAACGAATTTTTAATTTCGCTAGAAATTAAAGCATTATTCTCTTAAATTTTGTCGCATTTTCTCGACGCTGTCCGTTTTCCCTTAATCCGTTACTGTACAGTCCAACGTGTCGACAGCTTGCTCTCGGCTGATATTTAAAGAAGCGATCGATATCTCGATACGCTCCGCGAATCATAAATGTACCTGTCAATTTGTTTCCCCCGATGCCGAAAGCGATTCTCCCATTGCGTCGAGACTTTATCAGGCAGGAGCAGAAACGAATTCAGGTCGGCGTGCATCCCCGATTTTTCACGCGGTCCCTTTTATCCCGCGGGATAATTGGAATTGATCGCGGACGATCGCGAGAAACTTACGTAAGTTGCCATGATCAGCGATAGCGAAGAAATTGCGCGAGAACAGCGTCCCGGGATAATAGCCGGCCATAAATCATTAAGTCGACGCGAGCGAGTTCGATCTGTCACCTGGTAATCTACATATTCACCTGGCCATTATTCATCCATTTACATACATCAAAAGTTCACCGTGGCCGGCCTCTATTAGCAGAGATACTTCCCCGAGCTGGTGGAATCGCGATCGCGCCTCCAACGGCGCCCATGCACGCCGTCGATCCCACTTCCGGCCAGGATGGTGCGATTCCAGTTATCCCGGAACTCGGGAAACCCGCATCGAATTCTTTGCAATTATTCCAACGTTCCTCCTTTCGCCGACGTGATCGCTGGATATCCAGCGAAATAATATCTCTGCCCATTCAGCTCGTGGCTCTTCGCCCGAAGATCGTAGATCACGGCCTCTGACCCGGTGTCAAATCGAAAGAACGGGACGTGATATATCGTCGATTAAGGTATCGATACGATCGGGATCAAACGTTCCCATTTTCAGCCGTGAAATGGCGCGACTATGTCGCGTCTGGCCAGAACGGAATTAACGAAGTTCCAGAAAGCAAAGTCGCGCGAGGAATGGAAGCGGCGCTCGCGGAGGCCATTCGAAGGCGGGATCGAGATAGGAAAGAAATTTTAATAAGTCTGGCTATCGTGTGTGACACGCGTCGTCGGGCCAGTCGACGTTTCACGACGTAATCGACGTGATTGATTCGAGTATTCCGTGCGATTCAAAGAGACGGGAGCTGACATGCCGGCAATCGTCCCGATAGATCGCGGCTAAGGATTTCACGTCACCCAGTTTTCACGATCGTTTTCAGAAACTTAAATGGATCAGATATTTCAGTACTCTCGACGAACTTTCCGTCCAGAGCCACCGGATAAATTTTACATTCCCGTTTTTCTGCCACTCCTCGTTCCCCTCGGTGTCTGCCTCGCGATCCAGGGCCACCGATTCCAATCGTCTGATCCGCCTATCGCTTCAACCGAGTTACGGAATTTCCAGTCTACCATACGACGAACAGGATACCTGCGACTCGAATTATTTATGCGCTTGAAATATTCAAAACGCGGATGATCCGCGATTTCTGTTGTCTCAAGGATCGCGCATCGCTGGGACCACTGCAAACCGAGGCTATTTCGCGAGCTCCGGTCTAATCTTAAACGTGGACCAGGGATTTGTACTCGTATTGCAGAAAGGCAACGGCTAAGTTGCGACGAGGCATAGGGTGGACTCCTCGAGAGGGATTTCGCGACATTGATCGCGAATAAACGCGTGTCTCGGCTCGGGATTCCCATATTTAAATTGTTTTGCAATGGAACAATAGTATAATCGGATGTATTAGGTTGGAGCATATGAAATGTCGGATTCTTAAGTGAATATATAAAACTGCATATCTTTCAAAAGCTGTTTATTCAATCAAGATATGCTCCATTCGATTCAATACACTTTTTCCAACGAGACTCTAAAGCATAGATGTCTGTCTTAAAAAAATTCTGATCTTTGGAATCAATAAACTCTGATATCGAATTTTTCAAACTGTCTTCATTTTCATACCGTTTAGCTCGTAAAGACAGTTTTAAATGTTTAAAAAAATGAAAGTCGGTTGGCGAGAGATCCGGTGAATAGGCTGGGTACTGCAAAACTTCATATTTCAATGGCTCTCGATGAAATCGGGATAGTAACGATGAGCATACGTTCAACCGATCCAGTTTATTTCGCTCAGTTAGTTCGTACGGTACCCACTTATACATTTTCTTCACCTTGCCAATTTCAGAAAGATGTCGCAATATTGTTGTATGGTCAATTTTCATTCTGGTAGCCTGTTCCCTTGTGGATACATTTGGATCCGCTTCCACCAATACCTTCAGATCATCATTTTTCACAGACGTTTTGGGTCTCCCACGCGGATCATTTTGTAATGAAAAATCACCGGACCTAAATTTTTCAAACCAACGCTGCACTTTTCGATCATTAACTATATTCTCTCGAACGCTTGGTTTATGTTGCGTGCAGCTTTTGCAGCATTATTACCAAGTTTATACTCATACAAAAAAATTATACGAATGTGTGATTTAATCGACGAATAAATTATCAATTACAATTATCGACGACGAAGAAATGGTAACGTTATTATACGTTCTAAATAACAATAGTTACTATTAATCGTTAACTGACTATGTACGTTTCAAATTAACCGCAGACCTGTTGATTAAATAAATAAATAAATAAATTGTAAGAAAATATCCCACGAACTCAGCTTACCAATCGTTGACAGATGGGTTTCATCGACCGCTGACAAAAGGATCGTCATAAATCTATGATTGTTCTGTAAACAAAAGGACAAAAATCCCCAAGAGTGAGAGCAGATAGTTTTTAAGAGATTCAGAGAGTAGATAAGCGAGAACGAGTATAAAATAAATCTTCTTCGAGGCAAGACGTTTTCGAATTCTTTCCATCCTATCCCTTCGTGTCATCCTAACTACGCTTCTTAATAAATAAAAATAATTTCCATAATATAGTAACGAGATTCAACGAAAAGTGTTTCAGTCGAATGAAACTCGATGGGGTATT
>NW_027471950.1:0-13612 GCF_051020765.1 Lasioglossum baleicum | reverse complement strand
AATTGTGTTTCCCTAAACACGTACCTATACTCTCGATATTGCGGGTTAGCTTCTCCGACGGTACGGCATCCATGAATCCTTTGACTTTATAGCAATTAGTTACGTTCGCAAACGGTGTGACGCTCTATTTTAATATTCACACCGAGAATTAAGGTATCTATTGCCAATACTCTTCAGCGGATTTACTCTAGAATTACCGGGTTCGACTCCCGTAGTCACAGGATAGGTGGAGCCATTGACATGTCCGTTCCGCTCACAAAGATGGTGGTGACATTCTCGAACGGTTTCATCCTTATTCTAATTATTCATAATGTATTTGATGTCTCCGTCACTAAAATTCTTACCAATTTGATTTTCTGAACACAAAGTTATACTCTCGATGAGACGGGTGATTTTCGCGGAAGCTGCTTCATTCGGTAAAACATTTGACTTAACAAAAATTTGTATCGTTGGCAAACCGTCTGACCCCCTATTTTAATGTACAAACCGTGAATGTTGGTGCCAATTACCAATACCATTCAGCGGATTTGCTCTCAGAATTCCTGATTCTGAATCCTCGGCATTCCAGGATAAGTGAAGCTATTTGCTTAGCCCTTCGGGTTTCACATAAGGTGGTATCGTTCTCGAAAGGTTGGACCATCGATTTTTAATTTCATACATGATGTTAAGATGCCCGCCACTAAAATGTACACTAATGTGTAACTCCGATCACGAAGTTATTCTCTCGATACAACGCCTTCGGCCTTCGGAGGGTGAGGTCTTCAGTAAAACGTTGGACGTTATACCAATTGGTAACGCTCTCAAACGATTTGACGCTCCACTTTAATATTCAAACCAAGAGACAAGGTGTCTATATCCAACGCTGTTCAACGGATTCACTCCTGGAATACATGGCTTGAGTCTGGAAATCACATCTACAGGTGAAGCTATTGACGCTGCCGTTCGATTCTCAAAGAAGGTGGTAAAGATGGCGAGCGGTTTGACCATCGATGTCCCAATTTATACATGAAGTTATGGTGTCCGTCACTGAAATCAACTCTAATATGTTTCTCTGAACACGATGTCAGACTCTCGATGAAGCGGGTGAGGTTCGCGGGTGGTACGTCCAACTGTAGAATGTTTGACACTATAGCAATTGGTAACGTTCTCAAACCGATTGAGTCTCTACCTTAACATTAAAACCGATAATTAAGGTGTCCATTGCCAATACTCTTCAGCGGATATACACCTGGTATACCTACTGTGACTCTCCGAACCACAGGATAGGTGAAGCTATTATGTTATACGTGCCATTCCACGAAGAAGGTGGTAACGTTCACGAACGGTTTCATTCTCGACCTTCTCATTCATACATGAAATTACGGTGCCATTCACAGCAATGTATACTAGTTAGTATCTCTGAGTATGATGTAATGCTCTACAAACATCGGGTTAAGTTCACGGAGGGTAAGGTTTTCTGTAAAACTATAGACACAATCCCAATATGTAACGGTCTACAAATGTTTGACTCCATACTTTAATATTCTAACTGTGAATTAGGGTCTCCATTGCCAATATTGTACTGCGGATGGACTCTCGGTATACCTGGTTTGACTTTCGAAATCACAGGACAGGTGAAGCTATTGGCTTATCCTTTCGAAACTCAAAGTACGTGGCAACTATCTCGAACGGTTTGACACTCGACATTCTAAGCCATACATAAAGTTAACGTGCCCGTCACTGAATTGTGTACTAAACTGCTTCTGTGAACACGTAGCTATACTCTGGACACGGCGTGTTTGCTTCTCGGATGATGAGGCATTCGATAATAGGTTTGACTTTATTCCATTTTGTAACGTTCTCAAACGGTTTGCCGCTCTACTATACCATTAAAACCGTGAATTAGGGAATCAATTGCCAATTAAGTTCAGCGAATTTACTCCCGGAATACCTTGTATGACTCTCTGAATGGCAGGACCTGTTAAGCTATTGACTTCGCCATTCGTTTCTCACAGAAGGTGGTAACGAACCCGATTGGTTTGGCCCTCCATCTTCTAATTCATACATGAAACTAAGGTGTCTGTCACTTAAATCAATCCCAATTTCATTCTCTGAGCACGAACTAATACTCTGTATGAAGTGGGAGATGTTCGCGGAAGGTAAGAACGTTTGACATTATTGCAATTGTTAACGTTCTATGACGGTGTCACGATCTATTTTTATATTCAAACTGTAAATCAAGGTGACTATTGCCAACATTGGCCCTCGCATGCGCTGCTGGAATACCTACCTGACTCTTGGCGGTATCCCAGGATAAGTGAAGCTGTTCACTTAGCCGGCCGTCTCTCACAGCAGGTGGCAACGTTCTCTAGTGGTTTGACGCTCGATCTTCTAATTCGTGCATGAAATCATGGTGCTAGTTACTAAAATGAATACTCACTTCTTTCCCTGAAGACGAAGTTATATTCTCGATGACGCGTATGGTGTTCGCGGAAGGTACAGCCCTCGCTAAAACGTTTGACTTTATGGCAATTGGTAACGTTAACAAACGGTGTGACGCTCTACTTTAATATTCAAACCGTGATCTCAAGTGTCTATTGCCTATTCTGATCAGACGATTTACTCCCGGAACTCCTAGTTTGACTCTTGGAATCACAGGATACGTGAAGCATTTGACTTAGCCGATCGAAACTCAGAGAATGTGATAACGATCCCGTAAGGTTTGATCCTCCATTTTCTAATTTATACTTGAAGTTACGTTGCCCGTCACTGACATGGTGACTAACTTCCATCTCCGAACACGAAGTTGTACTGCCGATACAGCGGGTTAGGTTCATGGACGGTAAAGTCTTCACTATAACTTTTGACATTATACATATTGGTAACGTTCTTGAAAGCATAGACCGTGTACTTTAATATTCAAACTGTGAACTAAGTTGTCCACTGCCTATACTGTACAGCGAATTGACTCCCGGAATACCTGGTTTGACTATCGGAAATGCAGGACAGGTGAAGCTACTGATTTAGCCATAAGCCTCACAAAGAAGATCGAAACGTTCTCGAAGCGTTGGACCCTCAATTTGCTTATTCATAAAGAAATTAATGTCCCCCTCATTAAAATGTTCTGCTAGTTTGATGCTCTGGTCACGAAGTTATACTCTCGATGAAGCGGATGAGTTTCGCGAAAGGTACGGCCTTCGATAAAAGGTTTAACCTTATAGCAATTAGTAACGTTCCCACACGGTTTGACGCTACATTTTAATATTCACTCCGCGAATTGAGGTATCTATTGCAAGTACGGTTCAGTGGATTTACTCTCGGAAAACCTAGTTTAACTCTCGAAATCGCAGGATGAGTGAAGCTACTGACTTAGCTGTTCGTCTCACACAGGAGGTGCCATCGCTCTCGAGCGATTTGATACCCGATCACTTAATTCGTACATGAAGTTATGGTTCCCGACACTGAAATGTATACTATTTTGTTTCCCTAAACACGTAGCTATAATTTCAATACGGCGGGTCAGCTCTCGGAATGTAATGCCTTCGGTAGAAAGTTTGACTCTATAGCAATAAGTTACGTTCTACAACAGTATGACGGTCTGCTTTAATATTCCTACCGTGAATGAAAGTGTCTATTGCCAATAAATTCCTGTGTATTTACACCCGGAGTACATGCCCCCCCCTGATATCACAGGATAGCTGAAGCTCTTGACTCAGCCGTTCGAATTTCAAAGGGGGTGGTAAAGATCCTGAACGGTTTGACCCTCGATCGTCTAATTCATACGTTAAGTTATGGTGCCCGCCACTGAAATGAAGACCAATTTCTTTTTCTGAACACGAAGTTGCACTCTCGGTACAGCGGGTTATTTTTTCGGAGGGTAAGCTGCATAGCGTCTTCGGTATAGCGTTTCACTTTATAACAATTGCTAACGTTCATAAACGGTTTGATGCTCTATTTTAATATTCAAATTGTGAACTAAGGTGTCAATTGCCAATAAAGTTCAGCGGATTTACACCAGGACTACCTGGATTGACTGTCGGAATATAGGGATAGCTGAAGCTATTGACTTACCCGTTCGAATTTGAGGCCATCGATCTTCAAATTCCATGAAGAACTTATTGCGTCCGGCACTAAGCTGAATACTAAATTGCTTCTCTTGGCACGAATTTATGCTCCCGATTCAGCGGGATAGCTTCTCGGACGGTCAGGTATGCAGTAAAAAGTTTGACTATATACCAGTAGGTAACGTTCTACAATGGTGTGGCTCTGTACTGCACTCTTTGTACTTTGAATTAATGTGTCCATTTCCTATGCTATACTGCGGATAGACTCTCGGAATTCCTGGTCGTTCTCTCGGAATAACAGGGTAGGCGAAGCTATTGATTTAGCAGTACGACTCTCAAAAAGATGCTAACGTTCTCGAAACGTTTGACTCTCGAGTTTGCCATTCCTACGTGGTACAGACGTGCCCGTCTGCTGAAATGTCTACTCATTTATTTCCGTTAACTCTAAGCTAGACACTAACTGCAGCGGGTTCGTTTCCCGGAAGATAAGGTATTGGGTAGAAAGTATTACTTTATTTGAGTTGATAATATATTTATTATATTTAGTTGATAATACCTGGTTCGCATCTCGCAAGCACACGGTAGGTGAAGCTACTGACTTGGCCGTTCGACTCTGAAGTATGCTATTATGTTAGCTGTTCGAAACTCAAGGAAGATGTGAGGTCACGATCTCGAACGGGTTTACCCTGGACCTTCGAATTCACACATGATATTATGGAGCTCGTCACTAAAATGCATACTAACATACTACTCTGAACATGAAGTTATGCTCTCGATACAGCGGGTTAGCTTCACGGAATGTACGGTCTTCGGTAAAAGGTTTGAGTCTATACGATTAGACAAAGCTCTACAACGGTTTAATGCTCTGCTTTAATATTCAAACCGAGAATTGAGGTGCCTATTGCCAATAATGCACATCTAATTTACTCCCGGAGCACCTGGTTTGAATTTCTGGATCACAAGATACGTGATGCTATATACAAGGCCGTTCGTCTCTCACAGAAGGTCGTGACGTTCTCGTACGGTTTGACACAAGATCTTCTAATGCATACATGAAGTGAAAGTGCCCGTCACTGAAATGGAGACAATTTTCTTTCTCTCAACACCAAGTTACACTCTCGAAAGGATGAGTTCGCTTGTCCGTAGGTGAGGCCATCTGTAAAGTGTTGGACTTTATACCAATTGGCAATGTTCTCGACGGTTTGACTTTCAACCTTAATATTCATGCCGTGAATTACGGCATATATTGCCAATACTGTTCAGCGCATTTGGGCCCAATGATACGTGGTCTGACTGACCCTCGCAATCACAGGATAGGAGAAGCTATTGACTTAGATGTGGGGCTTTCAAAGGAGATGGAAGTGTTCTGCCATGGTTCGACTCCCGATTTTGCTATTCATATATGAAATAAAGCTGTGCATCTGCTAAAGGTCTACCTATTGGTCTCCGCGGGCACTGAGCATGATACTGAATACAGCTGGTTCGGTTCTAGGAAGGTATAGTATTCGGTAAATAGTATGACTTTATAAAGATTGGTTATGATCTTCAAGGGATTGACTCTCTACTTTAATATTCATACCGAGAATTAAGGTGTCTTTTGCGAATATTGTTCTGCGGATTTACTCCTGGAGTACCTAGTTTGACTCCCGGAATTACGGGATAAGTGAAGCTAGTGACTTATCTGCTCGACTCTCATAGACGGTGGTAACGATCTCGAACCGTATGACCCGCGATATTCCAATTCACGCATGTCACTAATGACCTCGTCATCAAAATGTACATTTATTCACTGCTCTGAACACGTAGTCATACTCTTGATACAACCGGTTATCTGCTCCAAATTTTAAGGCATTCGGTAAGATGTTTGACTGTGTCGCAATGGGTAACGTTCTACAACGGTTTGACTTTGTGCTTTAATATTCATATCGTGAATAAAGGTGTCTATTGCCAATAATGTACAGGATGTATGCTCCCGTAGTACATGGTTTGATTCTCGGAATCACAGGTTAGGTGTAGCAATTGATTTTTATGCCGTTCGACTCTCAAAGACGGTGGGGACGATCTCGAACGGTTTGACAATCCATATTCTAATTCATATATGAAAATGAGGTGAGGATCTGATATAATGATACTAGTTGGTTTCCCTGAGCAGTAAGCATGATAGTCGCTACAGCGCGTAAGGTTCTAGGAAGGTAATGTATTCGTTAAAAATAAAGACAATATACCAATTGGCAATGTTCTCCGACGGATTGTCACGCTACTACAATATTCATACCGGTAATTATGGTGTTTATTAATAGTACTGTTCAACGGATATACTTCCGGCATTCCTGGTTTGACTATCGGAATTGCAGGATAGGTGAAGCTATTGACTTAGCCGCTCGTCTCTCACAGAAGGTGGCAACGTTCTCGAACGGTTTGAACCTCGATCTTCTTATTCATACAGGAATTTAAGGTGACGTCTCTAAATTGTATACTAATGTATTTCCCTGCACACATAGCTACACTCTCGATTCGGCGTGATTGCTTGTCCTATAGTAAGGCCATCCGTAAAGTGTTTGCCTTTATACAAATTTGCAAAGGTCTCAAAACGGTTTGACGCTGTAATTTACTAATCAAAACGTGAAATGAGGTGTCTACTGGCAATTGTGGTCAGCTGATTTTCTCCATGGATAGCTAGTTTGCCTCTCTGAATTTGGCATAGGTGAATCTATTGAATTAGCCGATCGTCTCTTAATGAAGATGGCATCATTCGCGAAATGTTTGACCCCCGATCTTCTTATTTGTAATGATACTAAGGTCCCCGTCACTGAAATTTTTACTAATTTCATTCTCTCAACACGAAGTCATACACTCTGTGAAGCGTGGAAGGTTCGTGGAAGGTACGGCCTTCGATAAAACATTTGACTTTATAACAATTCAAAACTTTCGCAGAGGGGGTGACGCTCAATATTCCAATTCATATATTAAATTAAGGTGGCCGTCAGTAAAGTGTGCACCAATATGTTTTCCATCAACATGAAATTACACTCTCGATACAGTGGGTTTTGTTTCTGGTAGGGTAAGGTCTTCGGTAAAGGGTTTGACTTTATACCAATCGGTGAGGGTCTCAAATAGTTTCACGCTCTACTTTAATTTTCAATCCATCAATTAAAGTGCCCATTTCCAATGGTGTAAAATTTATTGACTCTGGCCAATGCCTGGATTGTCTAACGGATCCACAGGACAGGTGAAAGCTAATAACTAAGGCGTTCGGTTCTCACCTAAGGTGGTAAAGTTCTCGAGCGGTTATACCATCGATCTTCTATTTAATACATGAAATTAATGTGACTCTCATCAAAATTTATATTAATTTGATCCTCTGAGCACGATGTTATGCTCCTGAAATAGCCAGATTGGCTTTCGGTGGGTGAGTTCGTCAGTATGGCGTTTGAGATTATACAAATTGGAAGCGATCGCAAACGGTCAGTCGCTCTAATTTAGCATTCAAACCGTGAATTAAGTCCTCTATTGCTAATACATTTCAGGCGATTTACACCCAGAATGCCTGCCTTCGCTCTCTGAATCACAGTATGGGAGATGCCACACTCTTAGCCGCTCGACTCTCAAAGATGGTGGTTACGTTCTCAGCATTGCCTCACACACGACCTTCTAATTCATGCATGAAGTTATGGTGTCCGCCACTGAAACGAGTACTAATTTTTTTCTCTGAAAACGAAGTTATTCTCCCGGTAAAGCGGGTGAGGTTCGAGGAAGGTGAGGTCTTTGGTAAATCGTTTGACTTTATAGCAATTGGTAACCATCTCACACGGTGTGACGCTCTATTTTAATATTCAATGCGTGAATTATGGTGTCTATTCCCGATACTGTTCAGCGGGTTTACTCCCGGGACCCCTGGTTTCACCCTCGGTGTCACTGGATTCGTGAAGCTATTGACTCAGCAGTTCGATTCTGAAATGAGGTTGTAACGTTCCTGAAAGGTCTCACACTCAACCTTCTAAGGCATACATGAAATTGTGGTGCTCATCACTAAATTGTGTTCTAATTTATTTCTCTGATCACAAAAGTTATTCTCCCGATACTGCAGGCTATGTTCTCGGGGTGTAAGTCCTTCTGTAAAAGGTTTGACTCTGTACGAACATGTAACGTCATATAATGGTGTTAAGGTATGCCTTAATACTCACAACTCGAACTATCGCGTCTATTGCCAATACTGTACGGTGCATTCAGTCCCGGAGTACCTCGTTTGACTCACGCAATCAGAGGATAGGTGATGCTATTGATTTAGCCGTTCGACTCTCAACGAAGTTGGTCAGGTTCCCGATCCGTTTGACACTCAACCTTCTAATTCATACAAGAAATTAAGGCGCTCGTCGCTGAAATGGTTACCACTTGGCTTCTATGAAAACGAAGTTATACTCTCTAACCGGCATGCTATCTTCTTGGGATGTAAGGCCAACGGCAAAAAGTTTGACTCAATAGCAATAAGTAACGATATACAACGGTTTGACACTGTGCTATAGTACCCATACCGTGAATTCGGCTGCCTATTCACAATACTGACCTGCATATTTACTCCTGGAATACCTGGTTTGTCTCACGGAATAACTGGATAGGTGGTGCTATTGACGTAACTGCTCAGCTCTCAGAGAAGGTGGTAACGATCTCGAAGGTTAAACACTCGATCATCTATTTCATACATGAAATTAAGGTACACGTATCTGAAATTCCTACTTATTGGTTTCTATAAACACTAAGCAAGGCACCCCCTACAGAGGGTTGGTCTTCTCGGAAAGTAAGGCCTTCAGTAAAATGTTTGATTCTATGCGAATAGGTAAAGTTCTACAGCGGTTTGATGATCGACATTACTATTCGAACCGTGAGTTCAGGTGTCTATAGGCAATACTGATCAGCGGATTTACTCCCGGAATACCTAGCTTCACTCTCGGAATCACAGGATCAGTTAAGTTATTGACTTAGCCGTTTGTCTCTCGTAGAAGCAGGTAACGTTCCCGATCGGTATGACACTCGATCTAATAATTCATGCATGAAATTAAGGAGCTAGTCACTAAAATGCTTACTAACGTGTTTCCCTAAGCACGTAGCTATACGCTCGATACGGCGGCAAAATATCTCGGTCGGTAGGGCATTCGGCGAATCGTTTGACTTTATAGCAATTAGTAACGTTCTCACATGGTGTGACACTTTACTTTAATATTCACATCGGCGAGTTAAGATATCTATTGCCAATATTGTACAGCGGATTCACTCCCTGTATACTTTTGACCCTCGAAATCGGAGGATACGTGAAAATATTGACTTAGCCGTTCATCTTTCTCAGATGGTGGCAACGGTCTCGAGCGGTTTGGCGCTGGATCCTGTAATTCATGCATGAATTTAAGGTGCCGTCACTAAATTGTATAGTAATATGTTTCCCCAAATTCCGTACCTATACTCTCGATACGACGGGATAGCATGGCGAACGGTAAGGCATTCGGTAGTACGTTTGATTTTATAGCAATTAGTTACTTTTTCACACGGTGTGACGCTGTATTTTAATATTCATTCCGCGAACTAAGGCTATGTATTGTCAATACCCTTCAATACATTTACCCTCGGATTATCTGGCTAGAATCTCGGAATCACAGGATAGGTGAAGCTACTTACTTATTTGTTCGATTCTCAAATAGGGTGGTAACGTTCATGCTCGGTTTGGCGCGCAATCTTCTAATTGATACATGAAGTTGAAGTGCCATTCACTGAAGTAAATACTAATTCCGTTATCTCAACACGAAGTTATACTTTCGAAACGGCGGGATAGCTTCACCAAAGGTTAGTCTATCGGAAATATGTTTAACTTTATATAAATTGCAAATGCTCCAAAACGCATTCACGCTGTACCTTAACATTCAAAACCGTGAACATAGCTATCTATTGCCAATACTGTACTGCTGATAGACTCCCGGAATACCTGATTTGACTATCGGAATCACAGGATAGGTGAAGCTATAGACTTCGGCGCTCGACTCCCAAAAGCGGTGGCATCATTCTCGAACGGGTTGACTCCCGATTATTCTATTCCTGCACGAAAATAAGGTGTCCATCTGCTAAAATGTCTAATAACACGTTTCCGTCAGAACTAAGCGTGAAACTCGCTACTGCGTGATATGTATTTGGCTGGTAATGTATTCGGTAATAAGAAGGACTTTATACGAATTAGTGATGTTCTCCAGCGATTTGATTCCCTACATTAATATTCATATCTTAAATTAAGGTGTCCATTGCGTACACTCAACAGCGGATTCACAGCCGGAGTGCCCTGTTCGAATCTCGGAATCACAAGATCGGTGATGCAAATGACTTAGCTATGCGAATCTCACAGAAAGTAGTATCGTTCTAGAACAGTATGCCCATCGGTCTCCTTATTCATACATGAAATGAATGTGCCCGTCACAAAAAGGAAAATTAAGTTGTTCCCCTGAACTCGAATTTAGACTATGGGCACAGCAGCTTAGGATATCGCATGGTAAGTTCTTCGCCACAACGTTTGACTTTATACGAACTGGTAAATTTTTCAAGTGGTTTCACGGTGTACTTTAATATTCAATCCCTCAATTAAGGTGTCTAGGTCCAAAACTGTTACGCGGATTTACTCCCGGCATACCTTGTTTGATTTTCGGAGTCACATGACCTTCGGTAAAAAGATTGACTATATACCAATTAGGTAACGACCAACAACGGAATGACTTGGTACCATTGTTATTTAAACCGTGAGTTTAGGTGTCTATTGATAATACTGTATAATGGATTTACTCCCGGATTAACTAGTTTTGCTCTCGGAGTACAAGATATGTGAAAGGTTGACTAAGCTGTTCGACTCTCAAAGAAGGTGGTAACGTCCTCGGACGCATTGACCCTCGACATTCAAATGCATACATCAAATTAAGGCGGCCGTCACAGACATGATGACTAATCTCTTTCCCTGAACACGAAACTGCAGGATTGCTTCTACGAATGTGAGGCTGTCGGTAAAGTGTTCGACTGTATACCAATTGGCAACCCTCTAAAGCGCGTTCACGCTCTACTTGAATATTCAAAGAGTGAATTAGCGTGTCAATTGCCAATTACCTTCTGCGGTCTTACTCTCCGCTTACCAGTGTTGCCTCTTGGAATCACGGGATAGATGAAACCATTGACTTAGCCATTCGCCTCTCGCAGAAGGTGGTAACGTTCTCGATCGGTTTGACCCTCGATCTTCTAATTCGTACAAGAAGCGAAGGTGCTCGTCACAAAAATGTATACTAGTTCGTACCCATGAACATGGTGTTATACTCTCGATACATGAGGTCAGTTTTTTGAAGGGTAAGGCGATCTGTAAGAAATTCAACTGTACACGTAAATGAAATGTTCTGCAGCAGCTTAACGGCCTGCTTAAATATTCAAACCGCGAATTAAGGTGTCTATTGCCCATACTCTAGAGCAGATTTGCTTTCGGAACACCTGGTTTGCAACTCCGAATCACAGGATTGGCGAAGCTATTGTCTTAGCCGCTCGACTCTCTAAGAAGGTGCAGTCTTTCTGTAACAATATTTTTCCTCGATATTCTAATTCATACACGATGCTAAAGGTGCCCGTCACTGAAATGAATAATAATTTCTTTCTCTGGAAACGCATTTATACTCTGGACGCAGCGGGACAGGCTCTCGGAAGGTAAGGCCTTCGGTAGGCCTTTTGACTTTATACAAATCGGTAACGTTCTTCAACGATTAGACGATCTGCATTAACATTAATACCGTGAGTTATTGTGTCTATTGCCACTACCGTTCAGTGCATTTATTTCGGGAATACTTGTTTCGATTCTCGGAATCATAGGGTAGGTGAAGCGATTGACATGGTAGTACTACTCTAGAAGTAGGAGGAAACGTTCTCAGACACAGTTTGTCCCTCGATATGCTAGTTCATACATGAATTTAAGGTGCCGTCACTAAATTTTATATGAATGTGTATCCCAAAACACGTTGCTATACACACGATACGGCGGGATAGCATCTCAGGCGTTAAGACATTCGGTAAAACGTTTGGCTTTATAACAAATAGTAACGTTCTCACAAGATGTGACGCCCTATTTTAATATTCATTCCGCGAACTAAGGTATGTATTATCAATACCCTTCAATACATTTACACTCGGATTATCTGGCTAGAATCTCGGAATCATAGGATAGGTGAAGCTATTTACTTATTCGATCGATTCTGAAATAGGGTGGTAACTTTCGCGAACGGTTCAACCATCGATCTTCTACTTCAATCCCGAAGTTACGCGGTTCCCGACACTGAAATAAATACTAAATTCTTACCCAGGACACGAAGTTCTTCTCTCGATAGAGCTGGTTAGTGTTTTGGAGGGTGAAACGTTTGTCTTTATAGCAATATGTATCGTTCTCAAACGGTTTGATGTTCTACTTTACTATTCAAAACCGTGAATTAAGGTGTCTATTCGTAATACCCTTCCAGGAAGTTACCACCCTCCTTGAGAGTCGAACGGCTGACTCAATAGCTTCACCCATACCTGTGATTCCGGTAGTCAAGCCTGGTATTCCAGGAGTGAATCTGCTGAATAGTATTTGCAATAGACACCTTAATTCTCAGTTAAAGTAGAGCATCAAACCGTTTGAGATTGCTACCAATTGCTATAACCACATACTCTTTAACGGATACCTTACCCTCCTAGAATATAACCAGCAGTATGGTGGGTATAACTTCATGTCCAGAGAATCAAATTAGATTTCATTTCAGTGACGGGCTCGGTGACTTCATGTAAGAATTAGAACATCGATTGCCAAGCCGTTCGAGAATGTTTCCACCCTCTTTCAGAGTCGAATGCATATGTCAGTAGCACCATCTATCCTATATTCCCGAAATCCAGACCAGGTAATACGAGCATAAATCTGCTGAAGAGCTTTGGCAATAGACAGCTTTATTCGCGGCTTGAATATTACAGTAGAGCTTCATCCGTTTGAGAACGTTATTAATTGGTGTAAAGTGATACGTTTTATCGGATGCCTTATCTTCCGAGAACCTTAACGCCTATATCGAAAGAATAAGTTCATATTGAGAATGAAGTTAGTATTCAATTCAGTGACGACCTGCTTTGCTTCATGTATGAATTGGAAGATCGAAGGTCAATCCGCTCGTGAACGTTGCCACCGACTGTGAGAGACGAACGGCTAAATAAATAGCACCACATGACTTGTAATTCCGAATGTCAAACCACGTATCCCAGTAATAATTGCGTTGTACCGTATGGGCAATAGACACCTCAATCCACGGTTTGAATAATAAATAATTGGTTCGATAACGTCACCACCATCTTTTGTAGACGAGTGGTTAATTCAATCGCTTCACCTACACGACGATTCCAAGAGTCATCTGCGGTATTCCGATAGTAAATCGGATGACATTCTTTGCAATAGATATCTTATTTCACGGTGTGAATATTAAAGTCGGGAGTCAACCCGTCTGGGAGCATTACCAGTTCGAAGAATGTCATTCATTTTATGGAATACCTTA
>NW_027471949.1:0-13678 GCF_051020765.1 Lasioglossum baleicum | reverse complement strand
GTTCCACTAAAATATACAAGCCCTGAAGTAAGGTGTCAAAGGCCAATACTTTTCAGCGTATTTAATTCCGGAATACATGTCTATCTCATGAAGTCGCATTATAGATGGATCTATTGACTTAGCCGATCGACTCCCATAGATGGTGGCATTGTTTTCTGTCGGTTTCAATTTCCGTTTCGCTACTTATACACAGAATGTGGTACACCTCTGCTAAGATGTCGACTAATTTGTTTCCGTGAACATTAAGCAGGACACTCGCTACTGCCAGGTGGGTTCTCGGAAGGTAAGGTGCTCGGTAAAAAGAAGGACTTTGTAAGAATAGCTAACGCTCTGCAATGGTTTGACGCTTCACGTGAATAATCAAACCGTGAATTGAGATGTCTATATCCAATTCTCTTTAGCGGATTTTCTCCCGGAGTACATGGTTTGACTGTTGGAATCCTGGAATAGGTGAAGCTACTCACTCAGCCGGTTGTCCCCACAGTAGGTGCTAACTCTCTCGAACGGTTTGACACACGATCTATGAATTCATATATGAAATTAAGATGCTTGATAGTAAACTGTACATTAATTTGCATCTCCGAACACGAAGTGATACTCTCGGTACAGCGGGTTAGGCTTTCGAATTGTAAGGTCGTCGGTAGCACGTTTGACGAATTGGTAACCCAATTGGTAACCCACTCAATCGATCTGTTGCTCTACTTTAATATTCATACGCTGAATTAAGGTGTCTGTTGCTAACACTGTTCAGCGGATTTAAAACCGGGTTACGTGGTTTGACTCTGGGATTAACAGGATAGGTGAAGCAATTGACTTTGCTCTTTGACCCTTAGAAAAGGTGGTAACGTTATCTAACGGTATGACACTCGACCTTCTAATTTGTACATGAAGTTAAGGTGCGCGTCACTGAAATGAATGCTAATTTCCTTCTATGATAAGGAAGTTTATAACAATTGACTTTATAACAATTGGTAACGGTCAAAACTGATTCAACGCTCAATTTTAATACTCAAACATGAATTCCATGTATGCATCGGAAGCTCGAGTGTCAAACCGTTAGAGAACGTTACCACCTTCTGTGAGAGTCGTTATGCTAATTCAATAGCTACACCTATCCTGTGATTCTGAGGGACAAACCAGGTATTCCTGGAATAAATCCGCTGTACATTATTAGGAATAGACACAATAATTCACGCTTTGAGTATTAAAATAGAGCGTCACACCGTGTGGCAGGGTTACCAATTACTATAAATTGAAACGTTTACCAGAAGTCGATAACGTGTGAGAATCTAACCCGCCGCCCCGAGAGCATAACTTCGTGTTTAGAGAAACACACTGGAGTATATTTTTGTAATGCCACCTTAAAATGATGTAAGAATTAGAATGTGGAGCGTCAAACTGTTCGAGAAAGTTAGCACCTTCTTTGGGATTCGAAGGGCTAATGTAATAGCATCACCAATCCTGTGTTTCCGAAGGTCAATCGAGATATTTCGGTAGTGAATGCGTTGTACAGTATGAGCAATTAATACCTTAATTCGCGGAGTGAATATTAAAATAGTGCGTCAAAGCGTTTTGGAGCGATACCAATTGGTATATAGTCGTACATTTTACCGATGGTCTTACCTTCGGTGTAGTAAACCAGCAGTTCGGAGATTATAACTTCGTGTTCAGAGAAAGAAGTTTGTAACCATTTCAGTGACGGGCACCTTATTTTCATGTACGAATTAGAGGATCGCGTGTCAAATCATACGAGATCGTTCCACCACCTCCATTTAGAATCGAACCGCTGAGTCAACAGCTACAACCATAGTTGTGATTCCAAGCGTCAAGCCTGGTGTTCCAGGAGTAAATCCGATGAGCAGTATTGGCTATAGAAACATTAATTCACCGCAACTATACCTGCTATGACTCCCGGAAACACTGGATATGTGAAGTTATAGACTCAGCAGCGCAATGCACAGGGAAGGTGGAAACGTTTTCGAACGCTTGGACTCTCGATGTTGATATTTATTCACAAAAATGTGGTATCCGTCCACTAAAATGTCTACTAATTTGTTTCCGTGAGCAACAAGCGAGGGACTCGCTACAGCGTGTTAGGTTCTCGGAAGGTATGGTATTCGGTAAAAAGAATGACTTGATACGAATTGGTAATTTCCGTCGACGGTTTGACACCCTATTTGAATACTCATACTGAGAATTATGGTATCTATTGCCAATACTCTGGAGCGGATTTACTCCTGGAATACCTGGCTTTAATATAGGCATCGCAGCATGCGTGAAGCTATTGACTTCGCCGTTCCCATCTAAAAAGAAGGTGGTAGCGTTCCCGAAAGGTTTGACAGTCAATTTTTCTATTCATACATGAATATTGGGCTTCCTTCTGCGAGAATGTCTACTATTTTGTGTCCGTGAACACTAAGCAACACACTCCGTACGGCGGCATGGATTCTCGGTAGTTATGGTAATTGGTATAATGGCTGAATTTATACCAATTGCTAATGTTCTCCAACGGTTAAACTCTGTACTTTAATTTTCACACCGCGACATAAGGTGTCTATTGCCTATTCTGTTCATCGGATAAACTTCCGGAATACCAGGCGAGACTATCGAATTAACAGGCTACGTGCAGCTATTGACTTAGCCGGTCGTCCCGTCAAGAATGAGGCACCTTTCTGGAAAGGTTTGGTTCTCGATTTTTTTATTACTGCATAAAAGTAACGTTTCCGTATGCTGAAATGTCTACTAACATGTTTTCATGAGCAATAAGCATAACATTCGGTACACCGTGTTAGGTTCTTGGAAGTTAGGCCTTCGGTAATACGTTTGACTTTATACCAATAGGTAACGCTCTCAAAAAATTTGACGCTCTGCGTTAATAATCAAACTGTGAATTAAGGAGTTTATTGCAAACACAGTTCAGTCGATTTACTACCGGAATACCTGGTTTGTATCTCGAGATCTCAGGATCGGTGAAGCTGTTCACTTAGCCGTTCATCTCTCACAGAAGGTGGCAACGTTCTCGAGCGGCTAGACACCCGATCTACTCGTTCGTAACGAAATTGAGGTGCCCGTCACAAAAATGTTTGCTAATTTCTTTCCTATGAATACGAAGTTATACTCTCTATACGGCGGGTTAGCGTCTCCGAAGGTTGGGCTATCGGTAAAATATTTGACTCTATTCCAATAGGTAGCGTTCTACATCGGTATGGCTGTCTGCTTTTATATTCAACCCGTGAATTAAGATGTCCATTGTCAATAAGTTTCAGCGGCTTTGCTCCAGGATGGAGTGGTTGGACGCTCGGATTCACAGGATGGGTGGAGCCATGCACTTATCCGCCTTACTCTCAAAGAGGGTGCTAACATTTGCGAGCGGCTTGAGCATCTATCTTCAAATTCATACGACGTTCAGAGGCTCGTCACTGAAATGAATACTAATTTCCTTCCTTGAAGACGAAGTTATATTCTCGGAAGGCAGTGTCATCGGTAAAACGTTTGACTTTATAGCAATGGGTAACGTTATCAAAAGGCGTGACTCTCTATTTTAATGTTGAAACCGTGAACTAAGGTGTATATGCCCAATACTGTTCAACGGCCTTACTCCCGGAATACCTGGTTTTACTCTCCGAATCTCCGGATATGTGAAGCTGTACACTTAGATGTTCTTCTCTAACAGATGGTGGTAACGTTCCAGAACGGTTTGACGCCCTGTCATGTAATTCATATATGAAGTTACGGTGCACGTCACTGAAATGGAGACTATCTTCGTTCTCTGAACACGAAGTTATACTCCCGATACAATCGGTTAGTTTTCCGAGGGATAAGGTCTTCTGTAAAACGTTCGACTTTATAGCAATTGGTGACGATATACACCGGTTTGACGCTCCACTTTCATTATTTATACCGTGAATAAATGTGTCTATTGGCTGTACTGTTAAGCGGATTTAATCCAGGAATACTTGGTTTGACTCTCCGAATCACTGTATAGTTGAAGCTATTGACTTATTGGTCCGACTCTCAAAGAGGAATGTAACGTTCTGAGTGGGTTTGAATCTCGATCTGCCAACTCATACATGAAGTGAAGGTGAACGTCACTGAAATCAATACTAATTTCTGTCCCTGAACACGATGTCTTACACGCGATGAAGCGGGAAGTGTTCGCGGAAGGTAAGGTCATTGGTAAGACGTTTGACATTATAACAATTGAAAAAGTTCACAAACGGTGTGACGCGCAATTTTAATATTCAATTTGTAGGTTAAGGAGTATATTGCCACCACTGTTCCCCGCAATTACTGTCGGAATACCTAGGTGACCCTCGGTATCCCTGAAATGGTGAAGCTTCACACTTAGCCGTTCGTCTTTCACAGAAGGTGGTAACGTTCTCAAACGGTTTGACACTCGATCATTTAATTCATAAATTAAATTAAGGTGCGCATCACTGAAATGAGTACTATCTTATTTGTCTGAACACAAAGTTATACTTTCGATACTGCGGGATAGCTTCTCGTAAGGTAAGGCTTTCGGTAAAGCCTCAGGCTTTATAGCCACTGGTATCGTTCTCAAACGGGGTCAGACGTCAAACGGGGTGACGCTCTATTTTAATATTCAAGCTATGGCAGTAAGGTGTCTATCCCCAATACTGCTCAGCGGATTTGCTGCCGGAACTCCGGATTTGAATCTCGGAATCACAGGGGCGGTGAAGCTATCGACATAGCCGTGCGTCTCCCACAGAAGGTGGCAACGTCTTCGAGCGGTTTGAACCTCGATCATCTAATTCAGGCATGAAGTTAATATGCATGACATTGAAACGAATACCAATTACTTTCTTTGAACACGAAGATATACTCTCCAAGAAGCGGGCGAATAACGCGAAAGGTATCGCGTTCGGTAAAACTTTTGACTGAAAACCAATTGGTAACGTTTTCAAACGGTGTGTCGCTCAGTTTCAATATTGATACCGTGGTATATGGTGCCTATTCCCAGGAATGTTCAGCGGATTTACTGCCGGAATATCTGATTCGAATCTCAAAATCAGGTTCACAGGAGTGGTGAAGCTATTGACTTAGCCGTTCGAACCTCATATATCGTGGTAATGGCGCCGATCGGTCTGACACCCGATCTACTCGTTCGTAATGAAATTAATACGCTCGTCACTAATGCGTATGCTAACTTGCCCTCTGAACACGATGTTATACCCTCGATGAAGCGGGTTAGGTTCGCCGAAAGTAATGTCTTTGGTAAATCGATTTACTTCGTAGCAATTATTACGTCCTCAAACAGTTTGACGCTCTATTTTAATATCCAAAATGTGAAATCAGACGTCTACTGCGAAAACTGTACAGCTGATTTAGTCCCGGGATACCTGGATAGACACTAGGAATCGCTGGATGCATGAATCTGTTGACTTAACCGTTCGATTCTGAAAGAAGGTGGAAACGTGCTCCTGCGGTATGACCATGGATCTTCTAACACATTCATGAAATTAGGATGCCCCTCACTGAAATGAATACTAATTTCTTTCTCTGGACACCAGGTAATACTCTCGATGAAGCGGGTGAAGTTCGCGGAAGGTCAGGTCTTCAGTATAACGTTTGTCTCTTTATCAAATTGTATCGTTCTCAAACGGCGTGACGCTCTACATTGATATTCAAACCGTGACTTAAGGTGTCTATTGTCCATACTGTTCTGCTGCTTTACTCCTGGAGCACCTGCCTTCACACTCGGAATCATAGGATAAGTGAGGCTACTGACTTAGCCATTCGACCCACAAAGAGAATGGTACCGTTCCCGAACTGTGACACTAGACCTTCTAATTCATACAAGAAGTAAAGGTGCCCTTCACTGAAATCAATATTAATTTGCTTCTCTGAGTACGAAGTTATACTCTCGATACAGAAGGATAGATTCCCCGAATGTAAGGTATTCTGTAAAAAGAATTAGTTCACACCAATTAGTGATGATCACAGACGGTATGACTCACTACACTAATATTCATACTGTTAATTATGGTGACTATTTCCAATACTGTTCAGCGGATTTACTCCTGGTATACCATGTGTGACCCTCGGAATCACATGATAGTTGATGCTATGGTCTAAGCCGTCCGACTCTCAAGGGATGTGGTGCCGCTATCTATCGGCTTGACACCCGATCTTGTACTTCATACATGAAATTAAGTTGCTGTGACGAAGAAGTATACTGATTTCCTTCTCAGAACCCGAAGTTATACTCTCGGTACAGTGGGTTATTTTCTCGGAAAGTAATGCCGTCGGTTGAAAGTTTGACTATTCAAATAGATAACAATCTACAACGGTTTGACACGCGATATTTCTATTAAAACATGACAATAAGTTGCCCGTCACTAAAATGCTTAATAATGTGTTTCTGTGATCACGAAGTTATACTTTCGATACAGCGGGTATGGTTTTCTGGAGGAACGGTCTTCTGTAAAAAGTTGGACAGTATTACAATAGGTAGCGTCTTACACAGGCTTGATGCCCTACTTTACTAATAATAACACGAATTAACATGTCCATTGGTAGTACTGCACGTTGGAGTGACTCCCGGAATATCGGGTTTGACTTTCGCTATCACAGGACAGGAAAAGCTATAGAATTAACTGTGCGACTATCGAGAAGGATGGTAACGTTGTCCAACTGTTTCACTATCGATATTCCGATTCGGCATGAAGCTAAGCTACCAGTCACTAAAATCAATGCTAATGTGTTTTTCTGAACAGGACGTTATACTCTCTATACAGAGGGTTTAGGTCTCAGAAGGTAAGGCATTCGGTAAATAGTCAGACACTACACCTATAGGTACCGTATTCCAACGGTTTGAAGATCTACTTTAGTATTCATACCGTGAATTAAAATGTCCATTGGTTGTTCTGCTCTGTGGATATACTCCCGAAGTACGTGATCTGACTCCCCGAATCAGAGAACCGGTTAAGTTGTTCGACTTAGCTCTTCGACTCGCGAAGAAGACTGTAACGTTCTCGGGCGGTTTTATTTTAGATTTTAATATCAAATCAAGAAAATGTGGTGCCCGTCTGCTAGTGTGCCTGCTAATTTGTTACCGTGAACATTAAACAAGACACTGGCTACAGTGGAAAATGTTCCCGGAAGGGAGGATATTCGGTAAATATAATGACACTGTGACAATAGGTATCGTTCTACATCGGTTTCACTCGGTACGTTAACATATACTGCCGGAAATAGGGTGTCTAAAGCCAGTGGTGTACGGCGAATTTACTCCCGTTGCACCTGATTGGTCTCTCGGAATCACACGATAGGCCTAGCTATAGACTTATTCGTTTGAAACTCAAACAGGGTGGTATGGTTCACGAATGGTTTGAACGTCGATTACCTGATTCCCACATAAAATTAATGAGCCCGTCCCTAAAATATAAACTAATTTGCTCCTCTGAACTCGAAGTTATGCTCTCGACACTGCGGGTTAGCTTCTCGGAAGGTACGGCCATTGGTGAAAAGTTAGACTCTATACCAATAGGAATCGATGTACAGATGTGCGACTCCGTACTTTAATATTCATACCGTGAATTAATGTGTCTGTTTCCAATAATCTTCAGCGGACTCAGTCCCGGGTACCTTATTTATCTCTCGGAGTCGCACGATATGTGCAGCTATTGACTCAGTCGCCCGACTCACAAAGACGGCTGGAAAGTTCTCCAACAGTTTGACACTCGATCTTCTAAATCATATATGAAAATAAGGTGTACGTCTGCTAGAGTGTCTATTAATTTGGGTCCGAGTATACTAACCATGACAATGGCAAAAGCGGGTAAGATTTATAGAAGGTAAGGCCTACGTTATATAGTTTGACTCTAATCCAATATGTATCCTACAACGGATTTACTTGGTACTATGTTATTTAAACCGTGCGTCAAGGTGTCTATTTCTAATACTGTATAATGGATTTACTCCCGGATTAACTGGTTCCGTCGTCGTAATCACAAGGAATGTGAAGCTATTGACTAAGCCGTTCGTCTCTCAAAGAAGCTGTAACCTTCTCGAACGGCTTGACACTGAATCTTCTTATTCGTGTATGAAATTATGATGCCCGTCACTCTAATGTTTACTAATTTGATCCTCTGCACACGATTTTATACTCTGGTTGAAGTGGCTGAGGTTCGGGGATAGTGCGGACTTCGGTAAGGCACTTCACTGTATGAAAATTGGAAACGTTCACAAACGGTTTCACTATCTATTTTAATTTTCAATCTGTGAGTTAAGGTGTCAGTTGCCAATATTCTTCAGCGGACTTACTCCCGGATTACCTGATTTGACCCTCGGAATCACAAGACATATGGTGCTCTTGACTGATCCGATCAACTCTCAAAGAGGGTGCTAATGTTCTCGAACGGTTTCTCCATCGGTTTTGTAATTCATACATGAAGATAAGGTACCCGTCACTGAAATGAATACTAATTTCTTTCTCCGAACACGAGGGTATACTCGCGATTCAGTTGGTTACCTTTTCGGAGGGTAAAGTCTTCTGTAGAACGTTTGACTTTATTCGAATTGGTAATGGTCTACAACGGTTTGGGGGTCTGCTTTAATATTCAAGCCCTGAAATTGCCTAATGTCATTACTGTACAGCGGTTATAGGCGCGGATTAACTGGTTTGACTCTTGGAGGCGAAGTATAGGTGAAGCTGTTAACGTAACCGTTCTACTCTTGATGAAAGTGGTAACGTCCTCGAAATGTATCACGCATGATAATTCTATTCGTATATGTAACAACGGTGCACGTCATGCAAATGTATACTAATATTTTCACTGAACACGAACATAAACTCTAGGTGTAGCGGGTTAGGTTCGCACAAGGTTAGGTATTCGGAAGAAGAAGGTCTTTGCTCCAATTGGTTATGCTCTCCGTGGATTTGACGCTCCAAATTAATATATATGCCGCTGATTGATATGGGATATTGCCAATGGCATTCAGCAGACATACTCCCAGCGAACCTGGTTTGTCTCTCGGATTCACGAGATAGATGAAACAATTGGCATAGCTGTGCGATTCTCTAAGGAGGTGGTAACATTCTGAAAAATTTTGACCCTCGATCTTCTAATTCATACATGTAATTATTGTGACCGTCTCTAAAATGTAAACTAATACGTTTCTCCGAATACGAAATTATGCTCGCGAACCAGCGGGTTAGCTTCTTGGAATGATAGGTATCCTGTAAGTAGAATGACTTTATATAAATTGGTAATGTTTTCCGACGGTTTGAGTCTCATCCTTAATATTCATGTCGTGAATTAAGTTGTCTATTGCCAATACTGTTCAGCGAATTTAATCCTGGAATACCTGGTTTGACTCTCGGTACGCCAGGATAGGTGAACCTATTGACATGGCTGGCGACACTTAAAGAAGGTGGTAACGTTCTCCGAAGGATGAACTCTCGATCTTCTCTTGCATACATCAAGGTAAGTTTTCCATCTCTTGAAATATCTAATAATTTGTTTCCATAAACACTAAGCAGGACACTCGCTACAGCAAGTTGAGTTCTAGGATGGAGAGGTATTCGGCCAAAGGAATGACTATATACCATTTAGTAATGTTTGCCGACGGTTTGACTCTCTACTTTAATACCTCAAGGGTGTAATGAGGCGTCTAGTGCCAATTCTCTGCTTCGCATTGAATTAGTTGTGCGACTCTCAAAAAAGGTTATAACGCTTTCGCGCGGCTTGACTCGGATATTCTTATTGATAGATGAAATTATGTTGCGTGCCACTAAAATGAATAGTAATTTGCATCTCCAAATACGAAATTATAAACGCGATTCAGCGGATTATGTTCTCTGAACGTAAGGCCCATGGTAGAAATTTTGACTCTGTACCAATAGGTAACAATCTGCAACCGCTTGACACTCTACTTTTATTTTCGAGCATCGAATTAATGTGTTAATTGCCAATACTATTCAGCGCATTTACTCGCGGAATATCTGGTTTGACTTTGCGCAGTCGCAGGAAGTACGAAGCTATTGACTTAGTCGGTCGAATGTCAAAGAAGGTAGTAACATTCGCGAACTGTTTGACCCTCGATTTTGTTATTCTTACACGAAAACTACTTGTCCGCCTGATAAAATTTATACTAATTTCTACCACTGGACACCATGTGATACTCTCGATACTGGGCGTTAGGCTTTCGGAGGGTATGGCCATCCGTAAAACGTTTAACTTTATAATAATTGGTAATATTATCAAACGGATTGGTGCTCCACATTAATATTCAAACCGCGTACAAAGGATTCCATGAAAAATAGTGTACAGCGCATTGACTCCAGGAATACCTGGTCTGTCCCACGGAATCATATGCAAATTGCAGCTATTGTCTTAGCTGTTGGGCTCACAAAGGAGGTGGTGTCGTACACCAACGGTTCGACTCTCGACTTTACTATTCGTACATGGAAAACAGTCGTCCGTCTGCCACAATGTCTACTAATTTGTTTCCGGGAGCACTAAGCATGATACTCGCTACTGCGGGTTAGGTTCTAGGAGGGTTAGGTATCCGGTAAATAGTCTGCCTTTGTACCAATTTGTTGTGTTCTCCAACGGCTTGACTCCCTACTTTAAATTTAAACCGCGAATAATGGTGTATATTGCCAGCACTGTAGACTGCATTTAATCCCGTAATACCTGGTTCGGCTCTCGGACTCATACGATAGACCAAGCTATTGATACAGCCGTTCGACTCCGAAAGAAGTCAGCATCTTTATCGACCGGATTGACACTTGATTATCTAATTCGTCCTTGAAATTATGAAGCCCGTCACTAAAGTGTACACTAATGTGTTTCTCTGAAGACGAAGCAGTATGCCAGATTCAGCGGGTTAGATTCTCGTAAGATAAGGTCTTCGGTAGAATGTATGTCTTCGTACCAATGTGTTACGTCCTGCAACCGTTTGACACTGTTTCCTTAATACTCATACAGTGATTGAAGGTTCATACGTGAAATTCCGGTGCTCGCCACTAAAATGTCGACTATTTCGTACCTCTAAACAGGGTGTGATAGTCTCGATGCAGCTGATCAGTTTTCGGAGGGTAGGGAATTCTGTAGGAAGTTTACGAATACTTAATCTTGTGCATCCGATTGGCGGCCTGCTTTATCACTATTTCTACCAGGACCGGTCAAATGACCGTTTTTAAATTTTCAATTGGAATTTCTTACATTCAACGTAAGTGAAACGCCATTAAACTTTACGACCTTTACTCATATGTATGTATGTTACACTTTTCAATATGCAGTTATTTTTTTATTGTTATATTCTGAGAAATATTTGTTCTCTGCCTTTCGTACCACGACCGGTCATTTGACCGGTAGTACGATTTTTGCATTTTTGTAATAGTTTCTCCCTAAGACTCAATGCCAAAACTATAAAGTCGTTATAAACGAAACGTAATGTAGTTGTGGTACTGGTCCGAGAAGTGTCTTCCAGAAAATGGTTTACGGCAATTCCAAGTGTTTACAGTTCTCGCACGACTATCGCGTTAGCGTTGCTTATTTGCTTAATTGAAATCCGACACGGTCCAGATTCTCGAATGCCCTGACGCCATCTTCTCTACTATGGCGTAATATAAATAAACTTATAACTGAAGGAAATGTATAGACGTCTTCTCACGAATTCAAATCAGTATAGTCTTGCGTCAGGAACAGTGTGCATCGAAACGTGAGAGTCACAAAGAGAATACTTGTCAGTCTTTTAATATTATTTTGTAATATCTTATATCGTATTACGTCATATAAGTGCAATTTTCAAAGTAGTGAACAAGACTAATAATACGTCGCAGTAAGTTTCGCATTTTGCCTTTTATTCGTTTCTTTATCTATTTTAATATATATTTTCATATTTTAGTTTTTATTTTCTTCGTTGAATGTTTACCCCAAAGTATCAAGATAATTGTGGAGTGCGAATGCATTATTACAGAAAATAAATGATATCGATGCAGAATGTTCTGAAGATGATCAGGAAATTCAGGACATGGAAAATGACAATACGGAAAATTATGAACCATTTAAAACCAACTCGAAGACGGATGAGGACGAAGGGAATATTTCGAACGTACGTAGACGACGAAAGAGAAGTAGATTTTTAATTCGATCCGATAGTGAGAATGAGGAAGAGGCAAGCGAAATTGCGATGGTCGGAACTGTTTGGCAGGAAGTAAAAGTAGGATCTAATCCTGGAAGAGCACCTTGTCATATTTTTAGGGACACATCAGGCCCGATTGGGTACAGTAAACGTAATACTATGAAAGGCGAAGTTAGGACGGCATTTTCTGTGACAATTGATAAGAATATAATCGCACATATAAGAAAGTGCACAGAAGCAGAGGCATCTAGAGTGTTGGGATATAAATGGGAACAGTCTACAGCAAAGTTATATGCATTTTTTGCAATTATGTATGCACGCGTCGCATATGAGGCTAAGGATATAGATATAGCCCTTCTATGGAAAAGAAAGTGGGGCCAGCCTTTTTTCTCAAATACTATGAGTAGACATGACTTTACAGAGATTGTGAGATTTATTAGATTTGACGACAGAAATAAACGAAACCAACGGTTACAAACAGATAAATTCGCTATGATTTCTGAAATTTGGTACAAGTTTATTGACAACAGTCAAAATTGTTACAAATCAGGTCCATATATTACTATTGACGAACAATTGTTTCCAACGAAAGCAGGGTGTAGATTCACTCAATACATGCCCAATAAACCTGAAAAATTTGATCTAAAATTTTGGTCAGTATCCGATGTACGTAGCAAATATATATTAAACGGCTTTCCATATTTAGGAAATGATGAAAGTAGAGAACCCTCAGTTCTCCTTGGAGAGTTAGTCACTATGAAATTAGCAGCAGCGTGTGTAGGATGTGGAAAAAATATAACCACATACAACTTTTTTACAAACCTAACTTTAGCAACAAAGCTTTTAGCAAACAAAAAACTACGATTGTTGCGACAATTGGAGCAAACAGAAAACAGCTACCACGACTAGCGAAACTGAAAGACGACGACATGGCACTTTTCTTAATCAATCTCTATCGCTGAAATAACTGTATGTTGACAATTTACAGTGCAAGACCAAGAAAGAAAGATCAAATTCTCAGTTCAATGCACAACTCCGTACAAGTTGAAGAAAATGACACCCCAACACCGGAGACATTTCAATTATATAATAGCACCAAGCTTGGTGTAGATGTGACCGATCAAATGGCCAGAAATTATTCGTTAAAATGTAAATCTCGGATATGGCCTTTGCAAGTATTTTTTAATATCATGGATTTAGCCGGGATAAATGCATGTGCGTAATATAAAGAAACTACGGGAGGAGAAATTACAAGACAGGAATTTCTATTCCAATTGGCAGAAGAACTTGCCATCCAATACCAACAAGAGCTCGGCAAGGAAAATAAACCAAAACCCATTGCAAGTACAAATGCAGGTTCCCGTGAACGGAAAACATGTGAGATAAGGTATTGTAATGTATACAATACCTCATAATAATATAATACTACATAATAAGACGAACAAAATCTGTCTAAAATGTAAAAAGTATGTATGCGGAGAATATACAGTTGAGAAGCCCATTTGGAAAAATGCAATGAAAAAGAATAAAATGTATATTATGTACTCTTGAATAACAGAAAATA
>NW_027471948.1:12500-13717 GCF_051020765.1 Lasioglossum baleicum | reverse complement strand
CATCCTAAAGCTTTGATACTTGATATTTATTGTTAGAATGCGTTATTATACAATGATCTAATATTTATAATGGTCTGGGAACGCTAGGAAAAAAGTTTACTCTTGGCGGTTGGACTTAGAAAAATTTCACTTCGGTCGGAGTTGCACGCAATGCGCCCGGAACATTATTCTGAGTTTATTCGATAAATATTCATCCTAGAGCTTTGATACTTGATATTTATTGTTAGAATGCTTTATTATACAATGATCTAATATTTATAATGGTCTAGATACGATAGAAAGATAAGTTTACTCTTGGCGGTTGGACTTGAAAAATGTTCAAAGTACCGAGATAGTATATGAAAAGTTGAATATTTTGTGTTAAATATCCTGGAAATATAAATATTTATTGTGTTGTACAAAAAAATTTTTCATGCAAAAATTTTTCTAAGTCCCAACAGCCCCGCCGGACGGGCTGTTGCCGCGGCGGTTTGCACCCATAAGCGCGCGTGCTATTCAGCGCGCGGCGCCGGCGTCCTTGCCGGCCGTTCGGTATCCTTAAGAGACTCGACGGTTCGGCGAGTCGGGCGGTTCAGCGCGCGCTTGGGGCTATTCTACGATCTCGGTCGAGAAGCAGTTCACGGCGCCTCGAGACTTCGGTCTCGACTGTTTCGTTCCGTACTTCGTTTAGAACTTTTCTCTACACAGCATTGCCACGGGTCGGTGTCTAAGACCGAATGGCCCTTATGTGGCGAGCCTCCCATCGAGGAGGTTGGTGACTTGTATGCACTGATGTGTATACTCGTACTAACTGAGCATCAACTCTTCTATCCGAGCTAAAAGTTTGAGATAGTTATGGAAAGATGTTTGAGAGAAACTAAAACTAGAAAGAAGTCAAACTTCTTGTTTGCAGAGAAACGAAAACTAAATAAAATGAGGTTGGCTTTCGGAGGGGCATTGTTACACCCAGAGCCCAGCATGCGTCCTGTCCGCGCTTCCTCGGCACTTGTGTCGATTGTCCAGCGCCCGTGGTTACGTGCTACGTGGGATACTCGTGCTACCAGATGTTAGCTCAACCTGAGAACGCAAGGAAATATAAGAATTTGTTCTCGAGAGAAACCCAAAAGGGAAATATTAAACATGAATTTTATGCACTACACGTAATGATTTGTGATGTTATGAGAAAAATATAAACCGAGAACGCAGGAATATCTGGCAAATGAATTTGTTCGAGGTTA
>NW_027471948.1:5000-7500 GCF_051020765.1 Lasioglossum baleicum | reverse complement strand
CAAATATATATATATCTAGTTTCCACGAGAGGCGAAGTAGGGATTGGTATTTCTTACGTTCGGACTTGCGTGAGTGTTTTTACGGTGTCGTGAGTCGTATTGAAAATACGACCGCCCGTAAGGCACCGCTTCGACGAGGATCTCCAAATCTCTCACCTTCTCTGCGAAACGATTCGCCTTGCGGAAAGAAGCGTTTCCACTCATGAACATTTAACGCGCTCCCGACGTCGCCTGAAATGATGCGTATATACGAAAGAGGTATATTTACAAGAGTCTCGCGAGACTACAGAGATGGACACACAAATTATAAAAGAAAGAAAGAATACTGTGTGGCACACAGAGTGTGTGTAGTGTGGCAATGTTAAGCCCCAGGGAGAGAATATGCCTGTGCGTGGATGAGTTTCTTAACTCTACGTTATAATTGCCATACGGCGGAGGGTCGTCGTTGCCGGCGATTTCGACAAACACATTCCTTTTCGAGTCTTCGAGGGAAGAGACGAAAGAGATCTCTCGTTCTATCGCGAACGCTTTGATGATCGATGGACAGCGGAGCAAAGCGCAGCAATGTGCGGGATGGAGCACGTCGTACTTGATCGGGTCGGAATTATTCCCCGTCGTCGACGTGTCCTCGCTAATCTGTGCGATTGCCATTCCATCGCCACGTTCGCGTTGAATCGTATTGATGACGGCCTATGTGCGTCTTGAGATCTTACTCTCTTTCTCTCGTGTCTCTAATTTGGTTTTGTGTTTGATCGATGATAAATCGTTTCGTGCGCAACGTTTCTGTACCCCCGTGGTTTTTGGTTCAATTATACAAGAAGTAGAGAGAAAAAGAAATCCCACCGGGTTATATGTATTATTATTTTTTTTTTTATAATAATATGTATACTCCTCTATTGGCGAGGCTTATTTCGAACTTGATTGTCACACGACGCAAAAGACACACTTGTGTGTTCACGCACGGAACAGCACCGCGGAGAGAGAAAAGGTATATCCAATGATGAGAACCTTTATGTCGGTCGCCCCATGTCTTTTCTTTTCTTCATTGTCGATTCGTGCGGAACCGCGCGATCTGTCGGTCGTCCAGTCCCCGAAAGTTCTTTTCGACGGACGTTAAAGTTAACCGGCCAGATCGTCTAGCGAGAGTTTCCGATCGACACACGAGATGAAGAAAGAATTATATTGACACTTTGGTGTGGCGCATAAGGCATATATCGGTTTTTTGTTTACCTTTTTCTCTCTTCTGTCGTGTAGTGTTGTTTCGTTTTCTTTTTTTTTCTTTTTTTTTGTGCTTTGTACGTTTTCGCGAGTACTACTTTTACGCTCTTTCGGCCGAAACACACAAAATTTTGTATCACGTACGACGACCTCAGAGTAGGCGAGATTACCCGCTGAATTTAAGCATATTACTAAGCGGAGGAAAAGAAACTAACAAGGATTTCCTTAGTAGCGGCGAGCGAACAGGAATTAGCCCAGCACTGAATCCCGCGGTTCTGCCGTTGGGAAATGTAGTGTTCAGGAGGGTCAATTTATCCCGAGACGTCGAACCGCGTCCAAGTCCATCTTGAATGGGGCCATTTACCCGTAGAGGGTGCCAGGCCCGTAGCGACTGGTACGCGTTTCGGGAGGACCTCTCCTTAGAGTCGGGTTGCTTGAGAGTGCAGCCCTAAGTGGGTGGTAAACTCCATCTAAGGCTAAATATGACCACGAGACCGATAGCGAACAAGTACCGTGAGGGAAAGTTGAAAAGAACTTTGAAGAGAGAGTTCAAGAGTACGTGAAACCGTTCAGGGGTAAACCTGAGAAACCCAAAAGATCGAATGGGGAGATTCATCGTCGACGAGGCTGGCTTCCGTTGGTGCGCAGATAGCCCGTAATGGGCCACTTCGGTGGTTCCAGTGCGAGGGTACACCATCTTCGGCAAATGTTCCGGTCGCGTAGTCGTGCACTTCTCCCTTAGTAGAACGTCGCGACCCGTTGCGTGTCGGTCTACGGCTCGAGTTGTTGCCTGTCGTGTCGCCTTCGTGCGCACACGGCAGACGCTCGATCGCCTGGCCGGCTGCGTGACGGTACTCTGACGGTATCGGGCCGCAACCAATCCATTTTCGAATGTGTGTGCGTCAGGCCCGCCGCAAGCTCGGTTAGTTTGTCACCCGGATGGTACGGACCTAGCGCCGGCTCCGGGCCTAACCAGCTGTTAGCAGGCGGTGTCCTCGGACTGGCCAAGCTTTGAATTACCGGTCAGCGACGCTACTGCTTTGGGTACTCTCAGGACCCGTCTTGAAACACGGACCAAGGAGTCTAACATGTGCGCGAGTCATTGGGACATGTAAACCTAAAGGCGCAATGAAAGTGAAGATCGTACCTTAGCGTCGATCAAGGGAGGATGGGCCGCGTCACGATGCGGCCTCGCACTCCCGGGGCGTCTCGTTCTCATTGCGAGAAGAGGCGCACCCAGAGCGTACACGTTGGGACCCGAAAGATGGTGAACTATGCCTGG